>NW_024423897.1:61967613-61985045 GCF_017311325.1 Ursus maritimus
GGCCGCACAAGCAGAGCGGTCCCCAAGTCTGAAACGGGGTCTCCATTTTTCACCCTCAACGAAGCAAATCGGTGGAAAGTGACAAGTGCGGCAGGTGAGGGTGCCGAGGGCCCCGCATGTCTGTCTCCTCCCAGCCGAGGCAGCTCAGAAGATTACCCTGGCTTTGCAGCCCCTGCCATCTCCCCTCCCGTATCTGCGGACGCTCCGCTCGGTCTGGGAAGCCCCATCCCGTGGGGCTCTATCTCCAGTCCCACGGACCTCCTTGTCCTCCAGATCCTGCCCTCCCCTGCTGGGCCTGAGAGCTCCGCGGCCTCCCTGGTGGTGGGACCCACGTGGTGCCAGGCCGACTCTGGAAGAGCACTCTGCCCTCCTCACCCAGACATGTGCTGAAGGTGAGCTCTGTGTCCCTGGGGGTTGATAATTCCGTCTCTCCCTGGGCTGGGCTCCATGGGGTGGGCTCACCAGGCCCTGACACCTGCTCTCTGGGCCACCTGGGCCTCACTGCCTCTTGGAGCCCCTGGCCGGCCCCACCCTGGCTCTGTGCCCACCTGCCCGAGTTGGGAGCCCAGGTCCCTGCTTCTGCTCCTAGGCAGGGGGTCCTGCTCTTGCTGCCCTCGCTCAATGGGGAGACCTGCATCCTGAGCCCCATCCTGGTCTCGGGGTGCGGCTCACGGAAGACTGGCTGGGCTTCGTGACGGCTGACATGTGTGCTGTGCCTCATGGACACCCCCACTCCGCCCTCCTCCCCCCGGGGTCCTCAGACCTTCAGAGTCTGCCTCGGACAGAACCTGCCGGGCACCTGTCCTGGGGCAGGGGCTGCCTGCTCTCAGGCCCTCCAGCCCTTGGCTCTGCTCCCGTCCCAGGCCCGGCCCTGGTGGCACGGCATGGCCACTAGAAGAGCAAGCCACTGATGAGTGGTCCACATGGTCTGAAGCTAGCTTGGCAGAGACGCAGGCGTGGGCCCCCCGAGGAGCAGGTCAGGCTGCTGTGAGCGCAGCTTTAGTCTGTCTTGGGCTTTTGTCCTAAACTGCCGACCTTCTCAACCTCTGTCATCCGTGCCCTAACCCCACTCAGGGCTCTTTCCCTTAACAAGCGGAACATTCTCTCATCATCCGGGGTCATGTCCTGGAATAAACAAGGTGAGTGCAGAGGAGGGGTTGCTTCTGGGGACCTGGAATCGGGCCTCCCTCCCCAGAGTCAAGGTGGCAGCGGGGAAACCCATCCCTCCTCCCTCCAGACATGTTCCATGTCCACGCTGTCTCTCAAAAGCAGATTATTATTCTAAAATTATATTTTAAATGGCTACACTATCTGAGGGGGCCTGTTTCTCCCTTTTCTCTAAGTGAGGAAAAAACTCATGGATGTGAGTGAGTAATGTCCCCGACCCTCACTGACATTCCCATCCATCCTGGCTCTCTCATAGCTGAAACATCTGTCCAGGGTTAAGGATGTCTTGTGCAAGGAGATGGCAGTGAGATCCACCAGACGAGCAAGGCCCATCCACCCACCCATCCGTCTACTTAACCCGCTCACTCACCTATCACCTGCCCATCCACTCATCCACCTAGCAACCCCCCAGTCCTTTATGCACCCACCCACCTGCCATTCAACCATCTATTCATCTACTCACCCATCTTTCCATGTACCCACTCATCCACCATCTGTGTATCTACCCACCATCCATCCACCGTCCATTCACCATCCATCCACCATCCACCCACCATCCCTCCACCATCCATCCACCATCCACCCACCATCCACCCACCATCCATCCACCATCCATCCACCATCCATCCACCATCCACCCACCATCCATCCACCATCCATCCACCATCCATCCACCATCCACCCACCATCCCTCCACCATCCATCCACCATCCATCCACCATCCACCCACCATCCATCCACCATCCATTCACCATCCATCCACCATCCATCCACCATCCACCCACCATCCCTCCACCATCCATCCACCATCCATCCACCATCCACCCACCATCCCTCCACCATCCATCCACAATCCATCCACCATCCCACCACCATCCCACCACCATCCATCCACCATCCATCCACCATCCATCCATAATCCATCCACCATCCATGCATCATCCATCCATCTACACACCCACTTAGGAATTTTCACCAAAGAACAGAACTGTTGGTCTACTTATGACATTCCCATACCCGTTCCTTTTTCCAGGTGACTGTATGGGTGCCTTCTAATGAGCGGAGAATCCTGCCCACAATGTGGAGAGCACAGGAAGAAAGGGGAAAATGTTTCCCCACCCCGTCCCTCAAGGGACGTCAAGGAGTCTGCTCTTCGGGGAGCTGGAAGTATCCGTTCCTCTTGTGTAGAAGGAATCAGAGTCAGGATGGATGTCTCCATTGTACAACACAAAGAAGTTCCTGGAGGTGAAACTGGCACAGTGCTCAGCCGGGACCACAGGGGTCTGCCTGCTGACCCTTAATGAACACTCAGAGCCCCCACTTTCGCAATAGACCCAGTGGCTTTGTGTCTAATAGATTCATGTGAGAATTGACATAACCTTGGACATCCACATAATGACTGCAGTGACGCTCCCTGTGATCTCCCGTGAGGTTCAGTGCAGTTTTCAAAGTGAATAAATACGTCGCCCCCAGTTCAGGTCAGTGATCTCCGCGGACCTATTGAGCTGGGGGGATCCCGGCTACTGACACGAGAGCAGGAAGCAATCATCTGGGAGCTTGGAGTTGATGGCAGATGCTGGACTGGGGACTTTGGAGGCTCCCGCAGTGAGCGGCGAGCCTGAGCAGGCACCGTCCCCTACCTGGTGTCAGACCCCACCCCTCAGCGGGTCTGCACCGAGCACAGCATCTGGTCACTTGTGGGGATGGTAGCAGGAGGAAGGGCCGGCGCATAATTTAATTGCTTTTCCTTCCTCCCTCAGGTCTGCATATTATATTATATTGAAAAGTAATTATGCAGCAAAAGTAAAATGTCACCCAGGCGCTGTCTGGGAACAGCGGCCCAGATGTGAATTATTCTCTCCGCACCTCTCCTCGGTCACGCCACGGCGAGTGCTCTCGTGCGGGCGGATTTATGCACACAAGATGAGATTTGCCGGGTTTTGTTTTTTTCCTTTCCCCTCGCAGCATCTAGATCCCAAGCCGAGTTGCCTTGTTGGCAATGATTGATTACCCAATATCTAATTAAACCTGATCCAATCACTTATTATGCAGAGTGGAACAAACAAACTGAAGGCGCTGTCAGCGCGATGATTGATGGCGCGGCCGGCCCGGCTGCTGTGGCTCGAATGTCCCGACGCTTGTTACAACCAGGCAAAGCCGCGCTGGACCAAGCACCTGTCACTCTGCCGGCCCGCCACCCCTCCGCCCTCCCCTTCCTCCAAGCGAACTTCCAGTGAAGAAGTAAATGGGGATGAAGGGGACCGCGGTGTTGTGGCCCGAGGAGACTGTTTGGGTTAGGTACGTAGTGAGACCAAAGTCCTGCCCAAACAGCCTCCTTAAGGGGCAGAGGCTGGAGAGGCCACAGAAGACGGGCGTGTGCGGGGGACGCAGACGGACAGAGAGCCCATGAGCTCGCGGCTGTGACGTCTGTCTCTGCTGCGTGTGCTCTCCAGTCGGACTGTGTCGGTCTTGGTGCCGTGTGCCGGCCGCACGGGGTCCCGGCCACGGCAGAGAGGCGCCTCAGGGAGAGTGACAGACAGAGCATTAAGACACACGGAGCAGGGTAATCATTTCCTTTCTATTGTCTGCCAGGCAGGATTCCTCTTAGCAGCTCTCATTTATAAATTTTTCAGTTTTAATGTTTTAATTATTTAAAATGCAAATAGGTTCAAGAAGAAAGCAGCAGAAAATACAAATTTCCTAAACAAATTCCCCTTCGAGGGGCTTCCGGGCTGGGCAGAGCATCTCCCGCGGGCTTGGGCTCTGTTCGCTGTGGGGTCATGTCCCCGGAGGTGCTCAGACGGGAGGGGTGAGGACTTCTGACACCCAAACAGAAGCTCCCAAGATGGTGTAAACAAAAATGGAGATGACCGGCATTAACCATGTTGTGAAATACTGGAGCCCCTGGGCCAGCAGTGCCCCTGAGCCTTCTCTGAGAGATCCCTTGCCCGCCGATGCTCATACCGAGCAGAGGAGGGCAGGTGGGACCCACCTCAGTGAACCCTTGGTGCTCGACAGTCGGGTCAAAAGAGGTGCACAGGGAGCCCGTCCCTCCGCCCTCGAGCTGCCAGTCTAGCTTTACGAGGCATGACGGGGTTCGTTCTCCACACCCCTGGGAGGAAGGACCACATGCTCGGCCCCGGGGCCCCACTCGGATCTGGGGCTGGTGACCCCCAGTCTGTGCAGCTCCCACTCTTCACCACCTGTGTGGAGCCATCGGGACACCTGGAGAAGGAGTGGGACAGTCTTCCGTGTCCTCTGCCCGCACGTGAGGGTACGCCAGGGCAGCAGGGCACGGGAGCCCTGTGCACACGCTTCAGGGGCGCCAGCTCCCCCGGCACGGCGCACGTGCACCGTGGAAGCAGACTGTGGGCGTGGGCTTCCGTGGAGGAGGTCCCCAGCACCACCACATTTGCTCCTCAAGTGAAGAGAACAGTGTCGGTAGCCCAGTCTCCAAGTCAGAGCATTGCTGTGGGTCCCAGCTCAGCCCCACCCGCTTCCCAAACTTGGGAAAATCACTAGATCGTCCCTGGTAAAGTTCCTCATCTGGGAAATGGTAAGTTTTACCCGACACCCAGCAGAAAGACGACTGTGTGAGGCGGGGTCCGCGGCGGGACGGCGCTGCGCGGGGGCCACGGGCTCCCCGCTCAGCCTCCTGCCCCCTTGTCCACGGCATCAGATGCTCATGTGGGGCCCACGGGGGGGGAGGGGGTGGGCTGGCGGGAGGGGGTGGGCTGGCGACGTCTCCAAAGACCCAGGACAACTTCTAAACTCTTCCTCGTGTTAGAAGTCAACCTCATGCAAAACATGAGAAACGTACTCCTTTTGTGGTTTTTCTGTGCTTCCCGAGCGACTCCCCCTAAGCCACTCATGGTGCAGTCCCCTCACGCTCAGCACCACGGATTCAGACGCCTCTTGCCCACCCGCCTTCCACGACCCCTGCTCCCCGGCGCCGATTGCCCAGTTTGGGCTCCCACGGCAAACCCGGGCTCGACACCAGCTGATTCAAGGGACCAGCTCTCACTTCTCAGAATGTGCTCAGGGCTGAGCTAAACTGATGTGCGAATTTGTCAGAATTGCAAGTCCGGTTACCCTGGCAGCCATAGGCCACTGTCCACTTTTTGCGGACGATAGCGCGTGCGGTCGAGGGCCCAGACAGGCATCGTGCGGGCGAGGCTCTCTCTGTCCTGCGTCATCACTGTACCCGCTCTGCTGGGCGCTGTCTGCTGGCTCTTGGCCGCAAGTCCCGGGCCTGGCGGAGGCTGCTGCGGGGGTCCCTGGAACCCCTGCGAAGGGCTTAGAGATGGGGCTGCCTCAGACCCCAGTCGGGGGTGGGGGTGCTAAGAAACTGTCACTCAACCACGAAGAAGAAGAACACCGTTCACAGCAGCGCAGACAGACACGGACGGTGTTACGCCAAATGAAATAAGTCAGAGAAAGACCAGAACCCTATGACTTCACAAATGTGGGCACCGAAAAGCAAAATGGATGATCGAACAAGACAAAATACAAACAGACCCAGAGGCACAGAGAACCACCTGGGGGTCGCCCGAGGCTGGGGGCCAGTGAACTAGGTGACGGGGATTAAGAGGCACAAAGTTCCAGGGGTCAGACAGGTAAGTCACGGGGATGGAAGTGCAGCGTGGGGCATGCGGCCAGTAACACGGTACCGACCCTGCCCGCGACGGCCGGCTCAGACTGACGCCGGGATCGTTCTGTGAGGCCTGTGGGGGCTGAGCCGCTCTGAGGCCTCCGGAAACCAGGAGCACGTCCCGTTCTGTTGTAGCTCAACGAACAACGAGGAAGACCGGCCTTTGTGAGCGGAGCGTGCAGGGGCGCCGCCCGGGGCGTGAAGCAGGCGGTCCCGGCCACGAGTCCTGGGCCTCGCCGGGCCTCCCCCGCCATCGGGCGAGCCTGCTCTTACCTCCTAGCAAGACGGACAAGGAGTGTGAGGGCAGCAGCTTCGGAAGTGAGTGTTCCGAGCCGGGTCGAGCAGTGATACAGGGCGGTCAAGGACACCGTCTCGGCCTGTCTTGGATTCGGAGCTCTGGGCCGCAGGGATCTGTCAAGAAGAGGAAGAAAGAGCCTGAGGTGATGGCAGCAGGAATTGAGATCAGGAAGAGCAAGCTCTGGGACTGGGTGCGGCCGCCGGCCGGGCGGGTGGAGCCCAGCTCAGAGCCACGGATGCACGCCCATCCCCGCTGCCCACCCGTGCCCGTTGACCAGCGAGACAGCGGCAAGCACGAATTTACGGAAATTCACAAGGAGCTGAGAAACAAATCAGCTGGAAACCGACTGTGGCCTTCGGCGGCGCTGGGAGCCGTGTTCGCGGTGAGGACGCAGCGAGGCCCGAGCCCGGCCGGCGACATGCAGCCCAGGAAAGGTTATCTCAGGCGGGCACTTATGGTGCTTTCCTCTACATTTTCTCTTCAATTAATCTCTAGAAATTTGGTGTCTGATCCCCGTGACAGTAGCCTCTGGCTTCTTCAGAGTGACTGCCAAGGAAAAATTATCTGACACGTATCAAACAAGCGAGGAACGACACTGGACAGCATTAATCAAAACTTTCTCATTTCCCGAAGAATTAAGCATTAAATAATTAATCCCAGCACTACAGGCAGCTGTAAAGGAGGCCTCATGCCTCCCTGCTGGTAAGAATTTGTCCTTGTCTAAAAGACTAGATTGATATATTTATTATTTATCAGATTAATCACGGCCAGGAACATCATAGATTGGCAGCCCAGGCCCGGCCGGCGAGGGCGTCTGGCCTTCTCTGAGCGGGAGACTCCCGCAGAATCGCGCACAAGGGCTGTCCTCGGGCTTCCTTGGTTAAAGAGCAAGGTGTGCAAACATTGTTTTTAAAAAGCCCAGAAAGCGAGCAGAGGAAGGAGATGAAGAAGGTGCCATTGACAGGGGGCGGAGGGAGGGCGCAGGGAGGGCGCAGGGAGGGCTCGGGCCCCTGGAGACCTCGGCTACACTGGGGACCACCTGACTCCAGAAACCACTGTCTCGAGCTGCAATCCCCCCTCCAGTACACAGGCGTGAAAATCAACGCTCCCTTCTGGGGCCGGGGGTGGGGGTGCTTGGAGGACCCCGCCTCTCCAGCCTGGCCCAGGACCCCCCCGGAAGGCAAACTCCTCCCACTTCTACAAGCCTGGGTCACCAAGCGGCTGGTGTTCGTGTCTTGAGAGGTGGGACCCATCAAACTTAGAGCAGTAGACAGAGCAGGAGTTTGGGAGAGAAGTTGTTAGACTTCATCTGCTGGAAGGATCTAGTTCGGAAGAGCAAGAGCTTTCTGATCAAGCGAATCCAGACGTTCAGCTCTCCCCACTGCCAAGGTCGGTCCGTGGAGACAGGACATGATTTGTGATTCTGAACACCAAGCAGAAAGGAGCATTAATGTTTGAATCTCATCGTTATTGCCAGGTATTTTAGGGAAGAAAGAGGTCACCTTGCTCGATAAATTTGGAACCTGGGTAAGTCAGTTTAAATAGGTTGCCATTCCACAGGACTGCTCAGAGCCTTTATAGGGCAAAGAAGCTTTATGGGCCTCTGGATGGCGCTGTCCCAGCTGGAGCCCTGCGCAGGCTTTCAGAGTCCCCCTGGGCGACGTTAATCCCCATAAGTAAATGCATCTCTCGGGCTTTGTCTCTGGTGGCCCATCTCCTGGCCAAGGGGAGCTGGGAGGATTCTCTCCATCCCTCCACCCACCTCAGGATGGCCGGTCCTTACAGAAAGGCAACCAGCCTGAGATGAGGAAGCCGTTCCTGGTCAGGTGAAAGGACACACCTGTTGGCTGAGGGAGGGGAGTCCTTCTGGCTCCCTCCGGCCCCTCCCAGCTGCTGGGGACGCGGGACATCTAAGGGCTCCGCCAGCAGAGTGGGGGCCGCCATATTGTGATCCCTCCTCTGCACTTTCTAAGTAAAACTTCCTGCAGGATGTTACTAGCACATAAAATATATTTACGAGATACCTGACTGCACGTGCTTATGGAAAATAATCACATAAATATGTCATGCAGGATAAACTTTATTCTCTCAGAGTAAATTCCAGTAATCTAAAATTACTCAGATAATTATTTCAGATTCGACTTCCGTTTGCCCTGAGAGTGTAGATCTGATCCACTTCTAAGAGCTCCTTTACACCGAATGCTGTCCTGTGGACGCTTATCTGTCCGAGTGGGTCAGTGACAACAGCCACAGCCGGGCACTCCCCTGGACCCACGTCCCCTACCTTCCTAGAGATGGTCAACTCTGGGCCAACACGGATGACCCCAGCACCCCCCGCCCCCACCAGGGTCAGCGACACACTGATTTTGGAGATACACGGGCTGCAGTTTTGAAGAAGGCTCCCTGCCAGAGCCAGTGCACCTGGGGCAGGGGCCAGTCAGCTCCTCACCTGCTCCCAACAAGGCTCGGGCTTTCTCCCTGGGTTTTCATAAACATCGCTGATTTCTTCAGTGATGTTTGGCTCACCCGCATAAAATAAAACATGCTGTTTTACAGATGGAAAGTAAGATACGGACAGCTCAATGTGACTTTTCCATTGCTACACCCCGTCTATACTTAATTTAAGTATAATGTCACCCCAAGTCCAGTGGGGTGGGGGGCAGCTGGAGAGCCTCCAGGAGGTTGGGAAGGATTACTGTAATTAGAAGGACAGAGCAGGTTGAAAACATCAGCACAATTTATAATCTTCTAGCAAATAAAAACAAGCACAGTTAACTCAAGATGAAGGAACTTGGAGCTGATCAATGATATATGTAACTTGAAAAAAATCAGTTGTTCTATAGTGGTTCCTACAACAAGGTGGATTTTTTAACTAATTCTATCAAAATTTCAAGAAACATTTTATTCCAATACCATATAAATTATAAGAAAGTTGAAAGAAAACACAGAAAACAGTCCAATCGACAAATCTGGGTATGAAAACCGAACAAAGGAAAGACAGGGAAACATAGCTTGGGGTCCCGTGTGAGTCACGGGCCAGCCAGGAGAGCGAACTGCTCAACTGTTAGGGGGCTTGCAAGCCAGTTGTTAAAAATGGCCATTATTAAAAATTAAGTTGTATAAACTTAAATAAATTATACTTAAGAGGAAATACGAAAACCTGCTCACGGTCCAACTATTTTACTTACGTAATCGCTAAGCCTCTCGAGCCTGCCTAGTGACGGCGGGTCATCCCAGACCACACCCCGCGAGGTCATGCTGGCAGCTTGAATCGGCCACCACCGTGGGACTATCTATCCTGCAGACAGCGGCACCGGCCACACGGAGGCTCTGGCTAGTTGTTTGGTTTTGTTGACCGTCTAGACTCACAGAAGTTAAAAATGCCTGTTACACTTAAGCACATGTCACTTCTGAGCCGTTTTACGCTAAGCAGCACAACACGCCGAGGGAAGACGCTGCCGGAGTCCTAGTAGATGGGAACTCATCCGATTCAGCAAAGACACTGCCCCCATCGCCGGCAAAACGGTGACCTTCCAAAACAATGTCGGCCCACACTCATCTCGTCCGTGTTGAAACTGAGGGTCGGCTGCAGTCATAGGTTGGCTGCAGAGTCGAGAGTTTATGTTCAAATGTTCTGAGAATCCATGGATGGCGTTTACGGTCAAGTGCGGCATAGTTTATCATTAGCTGTTGATTATGTGCTATATCCTTTAGATACATTCTTTTTTGTCTAAAAACTTACGTGTAACTATGCACATAAGTTTTCAGAGAGCTAGATATTTCGCCAGCATACCACTGGGTAAAATGCTAATACATTGACTTCAACGAATCTACCAGATCAACATTGATTCATCAAAAAAATAAGATGACTCTTAATATACGATACCGCATTAATAGGTTAAGTATCAGGAAGCCATATAGTTCCATGAACTGATGTTCAAATGGCAGACTCATTAACGTTCATTTATTACAGTAATGATATTAGCACAGTATATATAACATAGGTACAATGTTGATATTATTAATTAGCAATATTCAATTAGTTCATGTCATTAATTTTTGAACTCTACAGAGTATATTACTTTAAAAACTCTAAAGAGTGTGTACTTATTCCAAAGAGGAATATTTGCCTCAATCCAACAATCTACACAATTAACAGCAAAACTCTGGAGAATCTCTACTGAAATCCGAGGAAGGACGGATGCGTCCCCGCCCTCCCCCACTCCTCCTGCGCCCTGGTAACCTGCAGGTGCTCACGCCCCGGGTCAGCTGGAGTCTGACCTCCACCTTTGCCACCAATCAGCCTGGCAATTGGGGTGCACTGTTGATTGTTGGTTTCTTTTGGGAGAATCTGAGGATTAAATTATATAATACACGTGAAGCCCTCCCTGGGCCGTCTTACCTACTTTGAGGTAAATAAACGCCTTATGACTAATGCAGGGCTAAGAATCAGAAACGACGAGCAAAGGGACTGAGAGGCAGGAAGTCAAAGGATCTTTGTTTGCAGATCTTGTGACTTTTGCTTGCGTACCAAGCCAAAGAATCAACCAAAAATAACAAAATTACATGGAAGAGCAGAGCACGGGCGGAGACATGTGCATATAATGTTACCAGATCAGTGACTTTTCTGTCAAACTGAAACGATCACTTAGAACACGTGATGGGGAAAAGATAATTCAATTTGTCAAACCAAACAAATATACATACATACAGATCTATAAAGAAATGAGTGGGACCCACGTAAAGAAAAGTATTTTTATAAATTGAAGGATACAGAAGAAATCGGGTCAAGGAAGAAACAGAAAATATGTAGTTTTAATTTAACAAATTAGCATGGGAACTATGTTGGAAGTAAACGTGACAAAATGTTTCCAAAAATGTATGTGAAATAACAAAGCCACCGCACACAGCTTTCCTTCCTTCCTCTTCCTCCCTCCCTCCCTCCCCCTCCCACTCTCTCTCTCTCTCTCTCTCTGTTTTTGTAAAAAAAGGTCACGCAATCTAGAAGATTGTAAAACATGTTTTAAGGTTAGAGTTATCATTAAAGTTTGGCTTTGATGCCAAAATATACAAATGAAGAAAACAGACACACTTACCAGGATATGAATATTAGCATTTAATACATGATGGTTAGGCCTTACAAATAAGTGGGGCATTAGTGATTATAATAACAAGATAGTTTAAAAGCTAAACACAAAAACATGCAAACACATGCATACTAGAAAGAAATGGGGTCACCCATCTCTTGATGAAAAAGGACTTTCCAAATATATAAGATTTTGAAGAAATATGCAAATACTTATTGATACATTTGACCATATAAACAAGTAACCCATTTACCCATTTAAAAAATAATAGTAAGTGGCAGACACATTGAGAAAATATTGAATCAGATACGATTAAAAAAAATCTTATGAACTAGTAAGACAAAATACTAAGCCCTCAGCAGAGGAGAGGGTCCAGTCGTGTGCAGCACAGAGAGAGCCGGTCAAGAGAGCAGAGCAAAAGCAGGCTCTTAGGTAATCAAGTCAATAAAAAATAAACAATCAAGAAATAGCGTTTTTATCTGTTTAACTTGTGTATTTTTTAAAAAATGAAAATACTGATGGAGCCTAGAGATGCTAAGTGACCCCTTCATTCTGCGATCATGTAACATTTCATAATATGTATTAACCTTACGTAATAAAAAATTTTTTTAAAAGATTAATGATTTTTCAAATTATAGAATAAACCTAAATTCATTGTAGAAATTTTCTTTGGGAAAAGGTAAAATGACAAAGATAAAAATAAGTCACAGTTCAGGTGCCTGGGTGACTCACTCAGTTAAGGGTCCAACTCTTGGTTTTGGCTCAAGTCATGAATCCTGCGATCGAGCCCCGCATCAGGCTCCCTGCTCAGCAGGGGAGTCCGCTTCTCCGTCTGCCTCTGCCCCTCCTCCCCCTGCTTATGCTCTCTCGCCCTCCAATAAATAAATAAAAATCTTTAATAAAAAAAAAAGATTTTCTCACTCCCTCTGCCCCTCCTCTCTTCTCTCTCTAAAAAAATCAATGAATCAATCAATCAATCGCAGGTGAACTGTTTGTATTTACTCTTCCTACCAGCCATTTCAGGGCACGAGGGAGTGTGTGTTCACATTCATATTTATGCTTATATAAAATACATACACTTATGTGTTCGTATACACCCTGTGTATACACAGAGAAATATAGTAAATACAGATATATTGGATATATTGCTTCTATCTTGCCTTTTTTACTTAGCAGTGTACAATTATCACTTTTGCAATTTCTTTACATGTCCTCCAAAATGCACCTTTCAGGGCTTCACGCCGTCTACATGGTAAGCACATCCTAATCACTCCTCCTCTTGTGTCGTCTGCTCAGGTGCTTACAGAGACTTCACCGTGGAGGACTGCTCTGCACAGTGACCTTGACCGTGCGCCCTGGGCACATCTCAGACCACCACCTGATGTGCTTCTGCTGGCTCCAGTGGCTCAACCCCAGTACCCGGGCCAAGGGGCTGAGTCGCCAAGCTCCCTGCACCATCACGCATGACCATGACATGCAAATGGCCTGCAGGGCTCACCCGCCTGCCCTGCCTTTCATACGCCTACTATGGGCCAAGCTCCTACATGAGGACAGGGCTTTGCAAAGAATGATGCTGGTTTTCATCCTTCTCTACATGAATCACCTCCAGGTGATGCAATAGTCAGTTTCATTTTCCTGACAGGTGTCACCTGCTAAGTGACAAATAGGTTGTGATATGCATAATACATACGCATTTCTCATTGTGAAAGACGTGCCCTCCTGTAAGCCTCCCCTGGTCTGAGAGGTGTCCTTGCGATGTAGAAATTGTAGTGGCCTCAAAATTACTGAATCCCTCAAATGTCCTCCTTTGGATATTGGGTACCATAGATTTCATTTGGTATAAATGAAACCCCAAAGCCTTCTTATTGCTACTTGTTTAACTTTAAAAAGAATAAAATAGACAAGAAACACAGTTGTACAAATTAAGATAATAAAATTAGCATTTCCATCCACATGAAGAGGCGGCATTTGCAATCATTGCTCTGCTTTGATACGTTGAGTCTAATCTTATTTTAGTTTTAAGAAATAGGACATTCATCTTATTAAAAATAAATATTTTATACATGTTTTCATAATTTCCTTCGTAACAGATTGCTGTTGAAATTGTTCATGTGCTTCTATCTTTTTCCATTTGGGTCTGGTTACAGAGCTTGATTATTTCTTCATTGAAGTTGATTCATCCCACTGAGCATTAATACTTTGAATTTGTGTCATTAATTTCATACCTGACCCTGAGCTATATTTTTATTACATTAAAGAGTTCTGGAGTAGATTGTGTTCATTTAGAAATAAGCATTAGGAAAAAAAAAAATCCAACCGAGAGTATGTTGAAGGTTTCTCTACTTTGTCTATACGCACTCCTCTTTAAAGCATGGTTGCCCAAGGTCTGGCGAAGTGCGTTCCGGGAGGAGGCCGGGAAATGCCCGTCTCCTGCCCAGCTGCCGGCTGGCTGCCGTGGGCCCCCGGAGCTCTTGCTAGACCCTGGCTGCCTTCTTGCTTGTCCTGGGACTTGGGTCGGGGGAATGCCCTGGAGGGAGCCTCACTCAGACAGCCTGCCAGCCAGTGCGCACCCTTCTCACGCCAGCTGCAACTTTGCTGGAAGCTTCCCAGTGTTGCGGGTCCTCGAGGCAGCGCCCAGCGCCCTTCAATGTCCCTGCTCTGTGCACAGCAGAGAAGCAAGGGGAGAGGACGGGTCCTGGAGGCAAGAAGGGAGGGAAGCTTTGCTGAGCACCTATTCTGCCTGGCAACGCCCAAGAAGATTTTTGGTTTGGGGAGTTTTTTGCTTTTTTTTTTGAACTGTCATTTCTACTTAACACTCGCTGCCGACCCTATGTTTGCCTGAGAAACTCAGCAGTCTGGTCTGAACTGCATGCTGACCTCAGCTGGTCCTTTTAGGAAACCCCATGGTTTGAGCAGGAACGGATGGAGCTTCCTGGCCACGTGCACTGGGAAGACCAGCCCTCACACCCTGGCAGGGCTTTGGGAGAGCGGGGAAACGGATTCCTTTCTGCTGCTCTGAGCACTCATTTCAAATGTCCTTTGGGCTCCAGAGAAGCTGCCAGAATATAAGATTGCACTTGTGTTAGTCGCCTATCGCTGGCCCACAGCCACACACTCACACGTCCACACTCACTAACACACACCCTCCTGTCCTTCCTGCTTCTCCACTGAGCCTTTCCTGCTTATCGTGCACAATGAGACAAGTGTGCAGACCTGCTGGGGTGGCCCTGAGTGGTGACGCTCTCTTTGTGGGAGGATGAGCTCAAAGTGGCCACTGGTGGCCCCATGCTCTTCTCTCAGCTTCCAGCCAAAGATGACCACGGCAGACGGTTCTACAGAACCCAAGGCTCAGTCCGCCACGTGGCCTGGGGATTCTCTCCACTTGAGCCCCTGAGCACCAGGACCCCAATCTGACCTTATTTCTCACGTCAGTGGTAAAGTCTGCAAGCTCCATGACCACCACCCCATGTGGGACCCCCACGGCGCCCGGAAAGCAGTCTGGGAACAGAATGTGCCTGCAGGGGGACCCCGGGCCTCGTGGCCAGGACAGCAGGACGCTGGAACAGGCTTGCGCTTCCAGGAGCCTCGGCCGCATTCCGTGAATTACAAGAGTAAGACCTGAGCGCAGGGTCTGGCTTAGGAGGTGATGACTGACAGTCTCACGGCCGCGAAGCCCTGAACATGTCGGATATTTAACCTGTGCAGTGGCTACTTGATAATTTGTTCAGCAAATATCAAAGACACGCACACAGGGGCCAGAGGGAGTGCTTTCGGGTGTTCTATTTACAAATTTTTAATTACATTTTCTGTTTGAATTGGTTCTCCAAAGAATTAAAAATAGCAGGCTTGCTCTGGGACCGCTCCCCGTGCTCCCCGGCGGCCTCACTCGGAGCGCGAGCCTGCGATCACCTGAGTGGATACTGCGTTTGTCAGTTAGGTCGTGTGTGGTGCCTGGGACCTGCGGCAGTGCCGGCCCGCCGGGCAGGGTCACCCGACTCCGTCTCCTCACCCGCTGCCCTGTCACCCACGCACCAGCTTCTGGGAGCAAAAGGCCATGTTTATTGTTTTAAAACTTGCTAGGATGTGCCGCTAATTATTCTTGCCTTGGCTATAAGGCTTTCATCTATGTTCAGCAGTATTCCATCTGCACAGCAGCAAGGCCAACTTTTAAGGAAATTGGCGGGACATTGCTGGGTGAGGCTCTTGCTACTCCGCGTCATTTCTCCGTCGGGACGCCCGCGGGGTGGTGCGCAGCTCCGGCCTGGCTGTGCGACATTCGTGCCCAGGCCCCCGGTCCCTACTGGCGGGGGCTCCGCACCTCGCATAGAACGCCCACTCCCCGTTGAAGGGACGGCGTGGCCCAGCTTGGCCTCAGGTCCCTGTCACGCTCACCTCCGTGTGCGTCTGAGCACAAACGGAGGAGTGACGCTGGCAGTGAGTGGTGAGAGGGCACCACGGGGCCTCCAGGAACGTCCGGAAAAGCATAGAGTCCCATGGAACACGGACCTCCTCAGCCTCGAGAGCAAGGTGCAGAGAGTCCCATGCACGACGAGACTGCGGCAGGAAGCGTGTTCCCCCAAATGTCCCCACAGTGACCTTGAGGAAGGTCGTCCTGCAAAACTGCGTGTGAGTCCGGACTCAAGAAGCAGACCGAGTTCTGAGAGTTGAGCATGGGGTCGAGGCGGGGTCGACGGCGTGGCGAGGTGTTGGCATGTGTGTCTGATCCCCATGGGGCACACGGGGAACAGGGCACACAGTCCCACCCCGAGGACCAGGCGGCTCCTCACACCGTTGGGCCAGCTCTGGGCTCTCATGGTGCAGCCCCAGTGTCACAGGTGGTCCTGGCCTCCGGGGTGTAGGTCAGGGAAGGTGCCACGTGAGCTGCCCCACGGGTGCCCCTCCGCTGTCCTTCTGGGAGGTGCTGAACAGACAGCTACTGGACCCTGGCTTCTTGGGCAGTGCCCTGTGTCCCAGGGTCCAGTGCTCAGGGAGCCCCTTCCCCAGCTGGGTAGTCATCATCTGTCCACTTATTCTCACAGCTGAGCCCCTGCCGGGGTCAGACTCAGGCTGATGATGCGGAAATGCCACGGGCGGCAGGAAGACGTCAGCGAGCAGCGGTTCTCCTGCGTGGGGGGCAGCAAGGAGAACGTAGACTAGTACACGCATACTTAGTTTAGATAACCGCCAGCTCTCTCAGGAAAGTAAGGGGTGGACAGGGAGGGTGCCCAGCAGCAGAGACGGAGGTCAGGGACGGTCTCTGAGAGGGTGAGGGGGCTCCATGCAGATGCCTGACCAGGTGTAGCAGAGACAAAAGCCGGTGTCGACCCAGCCGTGTCCACAGAGTCACACGTGCCTCGGAGCTGCCCCACTTGTGAGGACTGGGTGGCGGGTGTCCCCTTGGGGCTTGGCCCCTGGCCTGTCCCAGTCCAACCCCGTTTCCTGAAAGTGGAACAGACCCCCGGATGGAACAGCACCCAAGTGCCCCTCACATGGCTTTTCTGCTGACGACTGCGAAGAAAAACAAGAAACAGGTACCTGTGAGTGACAACCTCAGCCAATAGATCACATTCTGCCTCCGTCATGGTGACGGGAGCCCTGAGCACCGCCGAGAAGGGCGCCAGCCACCCCCATCACCCTGCAGCTGCCCATCAAGAGGAAACAGGGCCCCAGCAGGATCCAAGGGGAGGGGAGATGCCCTCAGGCCCTGCAGCCTCCTGCCCATGTCTGCAGTCATGTGCACGCCACACACAGGTACACACACACACACGCACATAGACACACTACACACCCACACACCCTCGCACACCGGCAGCACCACCACTCTGTCCAGTGGCTCTGATCTGCATCCCAGGGATGCCGGGAAGGAGACGCAGCTGAGGACGAGCCCAGCTCCAGGGGTGCTGCTGCAAGAGGGGTGACACGGTTCCCAACAAGGCCGCAGAGCCCTAGAGCCCGGAAGTCAGGCGAGGGTTCAGGGGTCAAGAACACGCAGGCCTGCTCCCCTGGAGTATCTGCCCTGGCCCAACCTCGCGGGAAAACCACACCCTGAAGCCCTCCACTTCACTAAGGCCATGCTTCCGGAAGGCACCGGAGTGTCCTGGAACACTGGAGACAGAGCGTGGTGGGAGTGCATCCTCACGGGTTCAGCAGGCTCCAGTGACCTCTCCGGGCCAGCTAATCCCTTCCACTCTTGGAGTGGAGCTGGGCGGGGGGGGGGGGGGGGGGGGGG
>NW_024423897.1:61985055-62074099 GCF_017311325.1 Ursus maritimus
TCCTGACGGGGGCTGTGGAGCCGTCTAAGGCAGGCCCTGAATTTGTCTTGCTTAAAATGAGGCCATCACGTTCCACCCAGAAACGGGGCCAGGGAGGCAGCCACTCTCCCCCTCAGCCCAAGCCAGTGCGTCCAGCCTGTCAACAGTGGTGGGGATGCAGGTCCGGGGCCCGGACAGCCCTGGGGTCTCAGCGAAGCCCGCCACGTGCTGGTGAGACCCTGTGGGGTGGCTTTCCTGCACCCTGGGTGGGAGCTCCCAAGCTCACCCCACCAAACACAGAGACTTGTGAATGTTCGGCCACCGCCCGTCACAGCATGCTGGGGCTGCCGCGGGCTCGGGCCACCTTGGAGCACACGGCAGCCCTGGGGCTTCAGCCCAGACAGCTGATGCTCGTCGTTGGTGGAATCAGGAGCCAAATCTCAGGGACAGTCTTTCTCCCAGTGAAATGCTCACCTCAGCAGCTGTGACTTTAAGGACAACGCTGTGACCTCTGGCGCCTTCTGCCTGGCACCCAGGCTGCCCCCCTGAGGGTCAAGCAAAGCGCCCTTCAGCCCCTCTGTCTTGGTTTCGGGGAGATGAGCAGTGTGGTGCTGCAGCCCCGGGACTGAGCTTCTCTCCTTTCTCCCTGACGGGGGCCTCAGCGGGACAGTCGGACCCCTGGCATGGGTGCTCTGGGCTGGGGGGGGCCTGCTGGAACCCCACAATTCCGCCTGACTCAGGAGTTTCTTGGGACAACGGTTCTGAGCTCGGCTCCTATGAAAGAATCCCCAAGCTCCAGATCTAATATCCTGGAGTCTGACACCTCGATGTCACCCGTGCCCTGTCGTATAATAGCCTGTGATCCACGGCCAGCGGCTTGCGTTCCGTGGGTTTCTTCATGCATGAAGTGAAGCCTTTGGACAAGATCGTCTCTAAGGGTCATGGATTTCCAAGATCCAGATCCTATTTTCCAGAGCGTGACCAGGAAACTGTTACAGGCATCATGACGTCGACATCTTTGCATCCAAGGACTCCCAGCATCCATGACCTCCTAATTATCACTGACACACGTGCACACATACACCTAGTCTTCACCGGCACACGTGCACACACACATGCACACCCATGCACGCATGGGCTCCGAGACCTGCGGGAGGAGGCAGGAGCCCACACCGCGCTCACAGCCAGCCCTGCAGCTCACCCACCAGCTCCAGCCGGGATATTTTAAGAAGAGCTCTTTCCTGAAAACTTGCTGTCTCTGGTGTGAACACTGCAAACACACACCCAACAAGCACACTCGCATGCGTGCGCATGCAGACCCACCAGTCTGGCTGGAAAGCCTGCTACTTAAGACCCATTTGTCAGCATTCTCATCACCACCCATCAAAAGGGGATAAACCAAATAAGCCCAGTTATCAACCAAATAACCTATCTCAAAGTTATTTTTAAAGAAATCTGTGCTATGTTTTTCAGAAACAAGTACCCCTCTTGGAGAACAAGCACTTTTACAAACCGGTTTTTGGTCTGGAATTTCTTAGAACTTCGTGCATAGAGACATGAGTGCCACCTATGGAATGAAGTGACAGCTATAGATCTCCTCTGCATGAGGACGGCAGGGAGGAGACGGAAAGCGGGACCGCAGGGGGAGCTGCCCCACCGAGCGTGGAACGCAAGCCGGCACCTGCGACTTTGGACTTCCCAGGCTGGCCAAGCTCTTGCTGTGACACGTGATTTTTTTTTCTTCACAAAGTTTAGGATTTTATTGTATCTTTTCATTTATATTATAAATTCAATTAAATTTAATATATGCAAGATCTGAATTTTTTAAAAGGAACAATGGGTCCAAAAAGGAATAAACAAAACCTTGCACAACTGTAAATACGAGAGAAAATAATTAGAGAGGTGAGAGCAATTCAAAGCCACGAGGGCCTTGCTTTAAACTCGTCTCTGTATCTCTGTCTCAGCAAAAATGAAATTACATAAAGATTTCTGATAGTTCCAAATCTCCATCCCCCCCAGAGTGCCGTGAAACAAATGGAGAATTTCACTCCGGATCTTTCACCTACTTTGTTTTCTTTGATCTTCTTGTCTGGCCTTCAATTGAAGCCGTAAAGATACAAAGTGTTTCTCCGCGGACCATCTCATGAAAGGTTTCTCTCTCCCCTGTCTGCTGTCCCCCTCCTGGTCCGCAGTTAACCGCTTTCTTTTCATGATGAAAAGGATTTTAATTGCAGTGATGGGAGGGAATGTGTCGCGCTTTATCTGAAGCCTTTCTGCTAGTTATATATCTTTAAGTTGCAAATATATCCAGCTTGTAATTTAAATCGTAATTGTACTTTCTATGGAAGATTCTAGGATGAAAAGCAGAGGGCAGCCTACCACACGCCAATGCAATCACACGCAGACACACACACACACACACACACACACAAAGGAGAGGGGAAAAAAAGAAAAAAAGGATGAGCCAAATAAAAACAGCTTGTGTCAGTCTTTAAAAAAATCCATTTGTGATCACAAATGAAACATTTCCAATCTCATAATGGGTAGATTGCTCGGTTTTATTACCAGCCATGCAAAGCAAGACCTCATCAAAAGAAGAGCTGCATGAAGGTCCCAGTTTTCCATTAAAATAATTTCAAAAAGCTTTTTTTCTCCCACTGAAAGAACCCATTTTGCAAGATGATTTAGCTCAAAATCTGCTGGGAGTAACCCTTGACATAAAGTCATATTGTGTTGGAGTTTAGTCCTAAATTCATACATCAATTATTTACTGTCAACGCCGATTGTATAAGTGTAGAAAATTACTAGGAATGATATTTTCTCTCAGGCAGAAAAAATGTGATCCAGCGGAGACTCCGCACCTCGGATGCGGCCCCACCGTCCGGAGCCCAGAATTATTTATGCATTGGAAGGCAGTGTGCTGAGCAGAGGGGAGAGGCAGGGGAGAGGGGACAGACACATTATTTTAAACCTTTCATAACACCCATAAATATTTCATAACAAATAAATAAAGAATGTCGGGCTCGTGTGGAGACAGCTGTAGGCTCACGGTTCAATGCTCCGCAAAGCTCGGGGGACCCTGCGCTTACCCTCAGTTAAGCCCCCCATTCCTTTTTAATCATCCACTTAGTGCATTATGGGTAGAGGCGCTCTCCAGGTGAGTGGGACGCTGAAGGTTACGGACGTGCAGGCCACTGTTCATCTGATTTCAGTCTTCGTTCTTATTTTTTTTTTTTAGGCAGAAAAACAAGAAAACAGGGGTCTCCTTATGTTTCCAGGAATCCTAGCCAACGTCTGGTCTGAAGGTTTTCACACCAGTGTCACTAACACATGTTGCCTTTACAGGTTCTCCCCAAGTAAAAAATAATCCCTCTATAGCCCATAGAACGCAGTTTTTGAGATTAATGACGCTTCATGCTGCAGGAGGCTTCCCTCAAGGACAACTACTGTGGCTGGTGAGCCACGGATGGGCCCTGACGTGTTCTTTTCCTCCCACTTTATTGGTTTTTAAATCGATGAGAACCTTCATGGCAAAAGAAAAGAAAAGAAAGGACTACAAACACACACACAGGGACAGAACACAATTTGCTTTTGTGTGAGCGAACCCAGGGCGGGATGTGTGCTCGTGCGTGTGCCTGCTGCCGTCTGGGATGGTGGCGTCTGGGGGCTTCATTCCTAGGATTTAGGTAAACAGTTTTCAAATCTATAACACACATGTCCCGAGCGCCTGGCTGCTGGGGTTTGCAGAGGGGCCCCAAGGAGAGACGGCGCACACACGGGCCCTGCTTCTCGGGGCAGAAGGGCACCGCCGCGGCTCCCTTTGCTCTCAGAGCTCGAGGGACTTGCTCTTGCACTTGCTTCTTCCCCCCATCCCGACCGTGGGAGAGCGGCCCTTACAGATGGAGGAGCACAGGCAGGTGAAGGGGCTACCCTGTGGCCACTCAGCGCCTGGTTCAGACTGTGGCGGGACTTGGGGGGGAGCTGGCAGATCCCTCCTGCAATGCAAGGACTGTGCCATCTAAAAGGTTCATAGGCAGGGCCATCCCCGAAACCATGTAGCCATGAATCCTCAGAGGCCCATCGTCAGTTCTGAGGGACCCGGGGCCCTGCCTCCAGTGTTCACCACGCACTGGCTGCAGGAGCACCTTTGGGGAGACTTCCCGAACCGTAGATCTGGACCCTACAGTGGCCTCTCCCAGACTCAGCAACAAGCTGCCTCTGAGTGGCACCTGGGCCCAGGGCTGCCTCCGACACAGAGGGGGATTGGGTCTGTTTGCTTCTTGGTGCCGACCCTCAGGCTCGGGTCCCACGGAGCCACGATCACACTGATCTCCTGGTTTCCACGTGCTGGCAGAGAGGACGGCTCCCCTGGGGCCCCTTCCACAGGGTCTCCCCACGGTCTCCTGGTGCCTCCTGCTAGGCAGCTCCCCCGGGCAAGCTCTGCTGGATTCTTCTCTGAAGACTGAGCTCAGACTCGGGTCCTCCTACCTGACCCAGAGATTTTACGGGGCCATAACTCCCTGTTCTGAACCCTTAGCTTCTAACAGCTGGGGTGCTTTCAGAAACCAGGGAGCAAAGCCTGGCTTGCTACACACCTTGTCTTTCTGCCCCAGTCTCTGTCCAGGACGTCTGTCCGCAGCCTCTGTTCTGTCGTTTGGCCCACCCTGCTATGGAAAACAAATCCTTTCTTTTCTGAATTTAGGAAGTTGCATTGTGAAATACTTCTATGCAGTCATAGTTGAAAGTTTTAATAACCTTCTCATTATTTTTTAAACATCTGAGGATATAGCAAAGATCCCAAATAACCTGCTAAATATTTATTTCATTAATACTTAAGTACACATTTATTTTTACTAATTATCGCACACATTGCCAAGGCTTTTTTACATGAGTTCATCAATGGTAATTTCCAGTTTAGAAGAAAGCCAGACGCAGACATTTAGACCTTATTTTCCCCAGCCATAGGAACACATGTGGGACTTTGATGGGGTCTAGGCCCCTCACTCCCTCCATCCCATACACCCAGAGAGGAGTCGTCCTCAGGCACACAGGGATGCGTCTCCACTTGCTGGGACACTGCCTGCACTGGCGGGGCCCACAAACTCAATTCACAAAACGCCATCCTTAGAGAGATAAAAATGTAAGATGTAGCAGATATCAGGGTGATGAGAGGGGACAGAAAACATAAACAGACAACACAGGGAGGAGACATTGACTCAGTTACCGGGGAACAGGGCTGTGTGGGCACCTGCACTGACCACAGCCTGGATTCCTCCCCACACTGACTAACTTAACAAAGCCCCAATGCCTGGACATTGCCTTGGTGTCCCTGCTTCTTCTGACTCAAGGTTCCCCTGGTCTGGGAGATACTCTCGCAAAACGAGATTTTCCTGATCGTGAATTTCAAACACTGTTCTCGCCAGAAGAGTTAAGGGCGTGTTCTGGTTTGGGTTTTGTTGTTGATTGCTTCCTGCCATGTTTTGTAAGCAAGGAGACTTTATTTTCAGAATATTACTTAGATAATATAAAATCTTAGAAACCTGGTTGCACACTTGGGACCCCTCAGTTACTTCTAAGTATATCATGATGTGTTTGTTAAATACTTCAGGAAAAATCAATCATTTTTCTCTAAGCACACAAGCCTACACTGATGCCCGTGACCCTCCTTCAGTCCTGTCTTTAGAAATTGGAGCCCGGGGACGTTTTCAATGGCATCTAAACTGTTTGCTTGAGTTCCCGCCTTGAAGCCTCTGGCTGCAGCCACACAGGCTGGTATCAGTTACTCCCTGAAAATGTGAATCTCTCTGTGTGTAAATCCCTCTCATTTTGAAAAGAAAGAAACCCACAGAACTGATGTGGGGTGAAACTCTAAGGTCTTCAGGGTCTGAAATTGTACGAGGCAGAGCAGCTGGAAGCGTCCGGTGATGTCTCCTCCCAGAATCCACAGAACCTCTTCTTCTTGGGCATGTTCAGGTGAAAGAGGGGTCCTGCTCAGGTTGGCTGTCCTCAGGGCTCCATGGGGACCTGGCGGAGTCAAGGCCGTGGAGGGCACTCGGGGCTGCTGCTCGGCCGGGCACTGGCAGCAAGTGGAAACCGGGGTGGTTTCGAACGACCTCTGAGGGTGCCCTTGGTTCCGCTAACAGCCAGGCAGCACTCTGCCTGTGGAGTTGTTCCCCCTCGGATACCAGGGACTGGTCTTCCCTCACTCACTGAGTCTCACAGTTTTCCTATCCTGGGGTCGGAAATGAGTCCCACGGGCCGAATCTACAGCCAGGGGAATAGCTGAATGGTGTCCCTGCAAGGACGCCTCCCCTGGGGACTTGTGGCCACTCGGTCCCATGAGCCTCAGTAGGAGGCAGGTCTAGGAGGCTGGGCTCACCTCCTCAGATGCCTCAGAATCAAACACTAACCAGAGAAATTTTTAAGAATGGTGATGCACCACAGATGGAATTTCTTCCTTTCTTGGCTAAGGCAAATATATTATTCTATATCCCAACATTAATATTTATTAGTTATATATTAATATTTATTAATATATCTGTGATGGCTGAAGAACACAATTCTCCTCTTGGAGGAGATGCCAAAGTTAGCGTTGACATTTAAAGGGTGTGGTGCTTTCCACTCCAGTCCTTACAGCAAGAGAAAACTGGACAACCTGAAAACACCAGTTTGCAATGCAAACCACCACCCTGAAATCTGGAGGGGCAGGCTAGTCCAGGGAGGTATGGCCAAGGCAGAAGCTGCTGGAGCCATAAACTGGTAGGGACAGATGAGTGGTGCTTTGTTGGGTTTCTGGGAGCTGAGTGTGAGGTGTGTGGGGGCTGTGGTGTCAGTGGCTCTACTCCCAGGAGCTCTAAGATCTCCTGGTGGAGGTCTCAGGAAGACCCCCTCTCGACTCCCACAGTGGGAAAGAAGAGCTGCACTATGAAATACACCCAGAAACTTCTCTGTAACAAAGGGGACAGGTTTCCCATGAGCCGCAGCACAGAGCCCAGGGGAGGGTGTTCCTTGACTCTGGCCCCCTTTGAGTCTTCTGGTCTCAACCAGTGGAGAAGAAGAAGCCGCAGGAGAGAAATATCCTCTGTGTAGGTGACATCCAAGGGACCACGACCGCTGAAGGACACTTCCCTCCCCCAGAGCACGTCCTGCTCCAACAAGGCTCTAGTACAACCGTGGATTATGGCCAAACAGGCTGCAGAGGCAGACATGCTCTGGGGAAGAGCTCTCAGCGAAGCCTGAAGTCAGGAGTGATGAGGCCAGAGAAAGCCTTAGATAAAGGCAAGGTCCCAGCCGTATTGGCAAAAGCACTTGCTCTAGAGACCTATTTCTTTCCAAGTGGACAGGACACGTCTGGCTTTAAACAAAAAATTACAAGGCATGTTAAACAGCAAGAACAAACATGTCTGGAAACACAGTGAACTTGAAGACAGGTCAACAGAAACTTCTACGCTGAACACAACGTGACCAAAAAAAAAAAAAAAAAGGAGAAGAAACACAATATCCAGGAACAGAGGGTGTAACATATATAACTGCAGTACCAGGAGAAGACAGAGAGAGGGGCTCAGAATAACTGTGCGAAGCGACGGTAGCCAAGAACTCTCTAGTGCTAAAGACAGACGCCAAGCCACAGATCCAAGACGCTCAGTGACCACGGAGCACTAACACAACTGCACACAAACACAACACGACGACTGCAGGGAGTCAGAGACACAGGAAAGCTGCGAGCCCGCCTGAAGGGATGGAAACGCACACGACCAAGAGAGCAGCTCTCACAGAGACGTCTCAGCAGGAATCATGGAAGCAAGAGGGAAACATTAAGTGGAGGGAATATTTAAACTGTTGGAAGAAAAGAACCCATCAACTCAGCATTCTATAACCAGTGACCGTAACTTTCAGAAGTGGAGGATAAGTAAAGACCTTCCCAGACAAACCAAAAAACGAGAGGATTTATGAAGAAAGGATCAAAGAAATTCAAGAAACAATAGCTTAAGCTCTTGAGGGAGAAGGAATAAGATAAAGATCAGAAACTTGAGTCTACACATAGGAAGAGAGTCCGAGAAGGAGTAAGTAAGGAGGACACACTCGGGGTGATTCTAGTAGATGGGGAGGTGATGCGAGTGTAGCGGGGGTGGGGGAGGAGCTGGGCTTTCTCTGCCACAAGGTCCGGAGCTGCCACACACGGAGATGGGTTTGGTAGGTGGGCTTGGGTCCCTGCAAAACGTATGCTGTAAACTTCAAGGAAACTGCTGTGTGCTCCTGAAGTTTAATTGATGCTCTGAGGGAGAAGGTAAAAGAATCACACAAAATCCTCAATTAAAACCAGAGAAGGCAGAAATAGGAGCCTTGGCAACGAACACAAGGCAGTCACAACACGGTTGATCAAGTTCGATCACTAACGTTGGCGCCTTGACAAAGGACGGGAGGGAAGGACTGGAAGGAGAAACACAAATCTGGGATTGCAGCTGGAGACATCAATGACCCCCTGTCAATAATTAATAGATCAAGAGAGCAGGAAATCAATAAGTGTACAGTTGAGATTTCACATGCAGGGGATTCAAGAAATTCTACCCTTGTTCGCGGAGAGAGGCAGAGGCCCTCTTAGGACCCACAGAGAGGGGCTCTGAGGGCTGGAAGTGGCAGGAGGGGTGCCCACGGGCGGCCAAATCTGCTAGGTGGACAGCTGGAAGTTAGGTGTTCTCAGTACGTGTCCGGGAAGGTCGGGACGTGGAAGCTCTTCCTGCAGCTCTTGTTCCCAAATTGTAATGGCCACAGGACGCATTGAAAAGATTTGGCCTTAGCCCTAGGAAATTTGGCCAATTTCAAACACCCGGGAGGAGAGCCCTAAATCTGCAAAGACAATAAACACCTCCAGTGGAGATCCAAGGATGGGAGCAGGAAACGCCAGACGGGAGGATTACCAGGTGCATCGCAATAGGGAAGCCCTGTGTCCCAGCTGGGCAGACTGACCCCAGGCCCTGACGGCGCTCCCAGAGCCCGGGGTGGGGGGGTGGCACCACGGGCAGGTTTTCCCGCAGGAGCCCAGGCAGGCAGGAGCTGCTTCAGTGGGCGATCACTGCAGCCCGCAAATATCCCAGAATGACAGTTCACTCAGCCGCGCCAGTCGAGCACACACACCTGCAAGGTAAGCACTGTAGAGTCGTCTTCTGTCGATGACCAGACGTCCTGGCAAACAGGTAGGTAATCCTACCTATTTTAGCATAGCTTTTTCTAGGATGTGGGTAAAGTATAAAAAATATTTTTATAGTATCAGCCTCTTATTGTCCCTATGAAAACGGAAGTACCTTATATTCTATCTCGTCCAGGGATCCGTGTGAGCAAGGCACATAAAGTCAGACACATGTAAACACTTCTGACGATTATCTGATTAAATGCCTAGATGACACACGAAATGCCTAGATGTTCACGAAAAACAAATTCACGAACAAAGCCCGAGGTCGGATATTCTGAACACGGCAGTGAGAAGTGAGGACTCTCAGCCTCCCTCAGGGCCTGCTGAGGCCATGAGGAGGGACAGGCATGTGGGCGTGGGACCCCCGTCTTCTAGGACGGGAGCCTAGGGGGCTGGGGCTGGGTGTTCATTCCCTTTCCCCCAGGTCAGTAGGACCGTGGTCAAATCCCATTTGCTGAGGGCACGCCTGTTGGGAACAGCATACCGTCAGATTTCTGGAGGGCTCCTTTTCCCTTCCTGCTTCTGGAATCTCGAGGGCCGTGTCCCTGACCCGTGTGAGGACCTGGGCTCCTGCAGGCAAGACTCCCACAAGTGCGGGTGCCCCCCTCCGCTGAGCCGTACCTCCCAGGCCGTCCCCGCAGAGCCCCCCGCACGGGCTCTCAGGGAGGCTCCCGCTCTGGCAAGCTGGCACTCCCTGTATCCACCTACCTGTCTCTCCCGTGAGAGGGCAGCGGTTCGTCCTGCGGCCTCACCTCTCGGGCCGATCTAGGAGGACTTGCTGATTTTCAGCCTGTTCAGCTTTTCTCCTGTCTCGAGGACAGGAGTGAGGGCTCCCAAGAGCCTCGCGTGCAGGAAATCTGAAGCTTCTTACTTTTAAGGGAAGTAAGTGAGGCATCCGTGGGCTTATAAAGAAGAGTAAATGGCTGCTCAGGTGTGGTCGCTGTTCTGGGAGACTGAGGGCAGGAGAGGGCACGCCGTCACCCACATTACAGGAGCCAGAGTAGGCAGGCCGGCCGCCCGCAGGTGTAGGCTGCAGACAGGGGTTCAGCCAGGTGCTGGTGCCCAGACCTGTACCCTGGGGAGCAGAGGCGTGGGCAGCAAGACCCTTAGGTTCTAATCACTGTGGTCCCATCTGAGTCAAGCTCCAGGTGCCCAGGGCCTGGTGGCCTAACTGGTGAATGTGCCCTAAGGCTGGCACGACACATGGCTTCACCCACTGTCCTCCTGCAGCCTCCAGATCATTCCCGAGGGCTGGCTCACCAAATCCCCTTTCTCCCTCTCGAGTTGGTCAGGCTGTGGCAGCCTTTGCAGGAACGGCTCTTAATGAGAGACTCGAGCCTCCCTGGGGCAGGGACTCTGACCACTTCTGCTGGTTCCCACACCGAGAGGGTGACGAAGGTCGCAGCGGCCCTGGAGCCGGGTTAGAGGTCCCTCATCGTCCAGCAGAGGCCGTGTGCAGTGTGGCAGTCACTAGGCTCTGAGCGGCACACGGAGGGCACAGCTCTGGTGGACATGCCCTCTAGGTCACTGGGCACCTGGTGACCCACCCACGGGATGGGCCCTGTGGCAGCATTCCCCGTGGTGCACCCAGCGGAGATGGGCTGGGGCACCCCAAACCCACACCAGGTGTGAGAAAGAGGAAGATGGAATGGGGCCCAGAACTGGGAGGAAGGCTTTGAGCCCGGTGTTGGGGCAAATGCAAGAAGGACGTTCAGATGCTGAAGATTGTTCTGGTCACGTTTAATTGTCATTAATCTGAAATAATTCTACAGCAGCGTTTTTGTTCACCTGCTTTGGACAAAACCAAGAACTGACTTCCTTTCTGTGCAGTGAGGGGAAAGGGTATAGCCAGCACCTGTGCCTGGACCACGAGGGCGCCGTGGACCCCAGTGCACTTGACGCACTGCTCGCCCTCCCCTGACCTCTCCTGCCCTCACTGCTCCCTGCCAAACGCCCCTCCCTTCACTTTTGTGTGGCGTGCCCCCGTATGTTCATTAAAGGTCTAATTACACTCTGTTCCACTGGTCGAGGATTGAGAAACATGCAAACATGAAGTGAGGAAAGAGAAAGGAGTACATCCGCTAATTGTTCTTTGAATTCTTTACGAGGCCACGTTTTTGCCTTGCTTTTAATTGGCACTGGACTTCAGGAGCCCTTGTCCATTTTATAAACGCTGGCATTAACGAGGTGTATTGTAAACTACAACTAACAGAGAGAAAACCGCTTCGCAACCTGTAACTGCATCTCTAACTTCCCCGGGGTTTCTGGAAGAGGGGTGATGAGGAGACCCGAGCCCTTTGCCTCACGTTTCATGTATGAAGATGATGGGTCCACATGTGGCGGCCGGCCCCCAGCGCGGCGTGAAGGTGCTGTCCAGGCTGGGACCTGCAGGAACACGGGGCTTGCCAGTGGGCTGTTATGGAAGCCACTCTGGGCAGAGACGTGGGCCTTGCAGGGCCTCCACGCCCTGCCCACGTCACCCACACAGCCTGGTGAGTGTGCCAAAGGGACTTCTGAAACCACACGGGCACCAGCCACCACCGGCTTTGCTGTGTGTTCTGGTTACGTCGCCATTGCTGTAAACTCCGGAGACCTTCAACGTGGCAAACCACAACCCCAAACAAGAGCCCTGATGTGTTAGCTGAAAAGCCACGGGCATTGCAAGTTCATCTGACAGTCACGCCATCGGCAGGGTGTCCACGCGGGGAAGGCCAGCCACGTGGCTCACCGCGGCCCTGCCCTGGGGAGTGCTCACGACAGTGAGTCAGTTCTCGATCACATGAGGACCATCCATGTTCCTGGGCAGTGCTGAGAACTCAGGGGTGTAGACATCATTGATAGGTTGTCATCTGCTGAAACGGCCGTTTCCCGAGCGCACGGCCTCGTCCATGGCGGGTCTGCGTTGGCCGTTGCACCCTCTCGACGCGACTCCCTGTTGTCTGGTGCGACCGTGAACTCCAGGCTGTTGCACATTCTCTGCTTCAGATCAGGAATCAGACATTTCCCCAAAAGCCCAGGTTTCTGTTAGCAGGATCACCGGGCCTGGGGCTAGGGTGCCTGTTGCGGCTGGACGCTCGGGGTCTCCAGGCACCTGGAGAGAACAGAATTATGATGGTGAATCACGACGCAGGAAGACAGGCCGCACGGGAGTCGGTGCTGGTATCCTACCTCGAATTCAGGACTCGGGATCTGTGGTGATAGATTCCTTCCCCTGGAGATCGTGCTGCTGGGATGGAGGTGGTCGCGGCGTTCGACGGTCTCCCAGCTGCTCATGTTCCTTGTCCCGCGTGGACCTCAGAGCACCTCAGGATACTGGTACTAACAGCACCCAGGCAGCAGGACGTGTGTGGGAGGCTCCGTCTGTCTGGTTTGGGGGTAGTATACCGCGGTGGGGGCTGGGGGTCCGTGCACGTGAGGGTCTCGTCCCCACGGTTCAGTCCTCCAACAGCTGTGAGCGCCCACGCCAGCCTCCACAGCAAGGCTTCTCCGGTGTCTTGTCTGTCCCTGGTGCTCAGAGCGGCTCCTGGGAGGCTCCTCCTGAGGTTCCCGTGTGTGAACAGAAGGAGCACGCGACCAACATGGAGTCTCCGGCTGCAAACCCATGGCTCACACTGTCCTTCCCTGCGTGTTTCACACGTGCGCCTCCGTTCGCGTCTGGCACGAAGCGTTGCTGGAAATGTGACAGAACCCAGTTTCCTCTCCCTTGTAGGTCACATGTGTTTGCCTGACCCCGGAAGGACTTCCTTCCTTTCGTTTGTTACGCGCTCTGCCGAGATGGTCCTGGCCTTGGCCGTCGGAGCCCAGGTCCTGCCGCCCGGCCCTCACTGTGTCCAGCTGTCCCCCTGCCATCTGGGGACCGCGTCCTTGAATAAAGCTGTTAACTTCTGCTTCCCTTCCCTGGGGGGTTCCTTGCAGGGGTCGCTGCCGCTGCCGCTGAACTTTCTGCGACAACTTCAGCATTTGTCGCTTCCGAGTGTTTCCTCATCTCTTAAATCTGGGTGTATTTGTAAGACTTCCCTCGCTTCCACCAGCTCTGTGTTGGCTCTGCACCCCATCCTTCTGGCTCACTGTCCCCGTCTGCTTGTCCCTCGTGCTCTCTCCTGGGTCCTGCCGCCTCATGCTGCGGCTCTCCTCTGACGTAGGCTGGTTAGGGCCTGGCTGGCGTCACTTCCGAATGCCATTGCCCTTTGTGCTGAGCGAGAATCCAGAGGCTGGATCTCCTGCCTTTCCGTCCACCGCTCTGGGCACACTCTTCTGTTCCTCCTCCTTTTCTTACAGAAGTTTTGTTTGGGCTTGATACAGTCATATCGCTCATTTTTATGTGAAAATGTCGTTTCCTCTGACTCCGCTGGGTTCCCGCCACTGGGCTTTTTCTTGAGTGCTCGGCCAGGTTTGGCCCCCTGGGCTCCCCGGTCGGCCCCACTTTCTCTGGGCTTCCGTCCTCCACCTGCTTTGTCTCCCAACCTGCTCAGCTTTGGGTCTAAGTGAAGCAGTTTCTCCTCAGAAGGAGCCTAGTTTCGGAAGAAGCCCAGAGGGGCCCAAATTGACCTTGTCCACTGTGAGCCTCGGCCTCCCCCACCCAAGTAGACAGACCCTCTCCCCGTGTCTCTGCCACACCCAAGGCGGCCTGCAGCGCTTTCCAGGAGCAACTGCACGTCCCAGGTCTGCCCTCCGTGGGCTCGGGGGACACCCGCCCACGTCCCGGGTCTGCCCTCCGCGGGCTCAGGGGACACCCGCCCACGTCCTGGGTCTGCTCTCCATGGGCTCGGGGGACACCCGCCCCGCTGCCGTCCTCCACGAAGCAGCTCAGGCCAGCCGTGCACAGGGCTGTTGTTCGTCCCCACCCACATGCACTTCAGGTTCACTGGGGGGCTTCTCCTCTTTGATGCAAAGTTGCCCAGCAGCTTTTATTCCACTATCTACTGGTCTGTTCTTATGTGTAGATTGAGAGATTCAAAAACTACTCACGACCCCAGCCATGGGGTCCTCAGACTGTCTTACCTCTTTCTTGTAGTGAACCAAAAAGGGGGAGTTAGTTTAATTAACCTTTCAACGACTCTTGCAAAAATGCTAGGGGCGCGACGTGACAGGAGGCTGGACCTTGCCTCGAGCAGCAATGGCGCTATTCGCTGGACTACCAGATCCTGGCGCTTCTGAGTCCAGCTTCGAAGCAATCTCATGGCAGGAAACCCCGACTTTAAAATCAGAAATGCTGCATCTCAAGCCCGCGTCTCGTTTCGGACACTAACACAAGCCTTCCCGCCAGGGGGTTTCCCTCGATGGATGCACAGTTCAACCCTTCCCTGAGGTCACACATGTGCCCCCACCCCTCCTGCGGCCCTGCGACAAGGTCCACCAGCTAAAGAACGTTGTTCCTTCAGCTGCTGAAGGAAGCTCGGCTCCCGGCCCTCCGTCGTGTTTGCTTTCGCTCCCCACCTGCGGGAGAACCTCGCTTCGTCTCCTCAAGACCGAGGCCACGTGGGCGCGTGGAAATCCACTCTTCTCTCCTGTTTTTCCTCCAGAGACTTTGATATTCTTGGTCGATATTACTTTTCAAGTTCACTGCTTTACATTATAAAATAATTACTTGTGATGTATTTGATTCGGAAAAGTTGGGAAATCGAGGAAAAAAGGCAGGAAATAAAACCAACAGCCATGAGCAGACGCCGAGGTGTACGTCCCATTGTCTCTCTTCTCTCCAGAGGACACCGAAATGATAATTCCAGTAAGGAGTATAAGTTCTGGGCAGTGACCTAAGGCGGGTGCTCGGACCACAGCGCGGGGCCTGGTTTTGTGCAGCCCCCGAGCTCACAATGTCCCCTACGTTTTCAAATGGCTGGAGAAAAGTCAACATAAGGATATTTCATGACATGTGAGAATTATTAGGAATTCAAGCTCCAGTGTCCATCAGTAAGTCCACTGGCACAGCCACCACACCTGGTCACGAGCGCCATGGAGGCCTCGGCCCGACCCCACGGGGCCGGCTGCCTGCAGGGGGGGAGCGTGGCACGGGCATCCCCGGTGTCTGCAGGCTCGGGCGGCATGCACGGCTACACCCCCTACAGCCCTGGGGAGCTGCTTCCACCGGTCCTCCCCGTTTCACAAGCACAAGGAGAGATGCCGAGATGCGGTAACTTCCCGAGTATCCCTCCCGGGAAGCCACAGTGTGTCTGCGAGGAGTGTTGATCTAGGATGCGTGTGGACTGATGCGCTAAACCCAGCATTTGGGGGGAGAAGGGGCCACTGCGTCCTTTGGTGCTTTTCTGCACTTTCCACATGCCACTCAGCACAACACGGGCAAAGGCAAAGCAAGCAAACCCAAACCGCGAGGCTCTTCATAAAAACACGAGACGTTCGAGGCCTTGCCTCCGCCGCGCTGGGATGGCGATGCTGGACATCGACCTGTGACACCCACGCCTCCTCACCCACTTCCGCAGTAGCTGCTGCGCGTGGGCCCCAGCTTCAGCATGGTGTGGGGGTCCAGCTCCCAAAGGAGAGGCCTGGGCTCCCGGGAAGCGCCCCTGGCCCTCTCCCCAGGGGCTGGGCCCCATCGCTGTAAAGGATCCCGTGCCCGAAGAGCGACCACGGCAGGCACTGCAGGACCCTGGATTCCAGAATCAGATGGTTGGGATTCACACCCCATGCCCACCGCAGACGGGGGCCTCAGAGGGAGAGTGAGAGGCAGGAGGCAACACCCACCAAGACGGCAATCCCTGAGTTTTGTCTAATGGAAAATAAATGGGGGTGGGTTTGGGGAAGAAGAGGGATGACTTCTTATTTATAGGGAGAACACTTAAATTATCCAGAGTGTAAGAAAGATAGTTAGCTGTTAAACCTCAAAGGTTAAAAAAAAAATCAATTTTTTACAAGAGAATGAATTTCAAAAGATTTATTAAAGCTTACTGAGATTTTCAGCATGTTAAGGAAAATCCATGAAAACACTCCTCTTCTTTACCTTTGGCTTCAGAAACCCCTGCACTGTTTTCTACAATTTCCCCCCGTTTGGTAGCTTTTCTGTTGTTTTCTGCTTATAACCTTTGCAATACTTTCATGAGCATATGCTATAATTCTCTCCCCTTTCTTTATCTTCTTGTTGCTACAAGCGGCTTGAATAAAGGAGTCATTATCAGCAGCCCCACAATGGACCCAGACATCCTCAGTCAAGATGCCGAGCAGATGAAATATTGATCAGTCTTCCGTGAGTAATAGCGCTCCCCTGAAAGGAGCAGCCGGAGTTAATGGGTCTGCCCGTGCCCGCCGCAAACAAGGCGGTCCGCGGCACACTGTCCAGCCTCGCCGATTATAATTACTCCCTACAACAATAAACGTCAGCACTGCTTTTATTTATTGACCACAATCAATGATCGTCTGTGGGCTACACATTGAAAATTCATTTTACAAACCAGCATCCCTTTTGGACTGTAGGCTTTCTTCCGGAGACCGCTGGGAGTTAACCCCAGAGCTGCCTGCCGGGCCGGTCCATCGCGGCAGCAGGAGCCCAGAGCCTGGGGGGCGTCCCTGGAGAGCGCGGGGAAGTTGTCAGAGGCTCTGCACTGCACGCCCCGCTCCCCGCCAGGAGCCGGCATGCTGCTGACAGTGGCCCTGCCCGCCGTCCCCGACCTGACCTGACCTGCAGCCAACAGCCCCGGCCCACTGGAGACCAGCGAGTGTGGATGGGCGGCCACAGCCAGCCCCCACTCGCTCTGCGCTGGACATGCGGGGGGCCAAAGGGAAGTTAGTTCCAATGTGCCAATAGAGAGAAAGTTGGGTATTACTGAGCTTAACCCTTTTTGGTTGGTGTGTTCAGAATGCCTGCCGATACCTTGGGGGGCATCCCACCCCCAGGCCCAGCCTGTTCCGTGTGAGAAGCACGGTCAGTGTGCTTCCATTCTCCTGCTGGAACCCTAACAGCAGCGTCAAGATTGGGTGGGGAAGATTTCATTCAGTTCTGGGTCCAAGTCACATTTTTCTTTCAAGATCAAATGTCGTATCACACATTCTAGGAGTAGCAGCTGAGTCAAACGAAACGGGCCATGCCCTCGGGGTGTCGTGACGCACCATCGTGCTCGCAGTGCTGCCCTTCCAGGGGCTTGGCCAGGTCGCCTGTGCTCCCAGGGAGTCCAGACTCCGCGTGCTCGCCTAGCCTTGCCACGGCCTGGCCTTGTCTCGGTGGACGCCCCGCACAGCCGCATGGAGTCACCCGGGCAGGAGGATTGTCCTGGGATTGTCCACGTACCTGACACCTGAAGGACCACAGGAAGAGCAGTGGAGCCGTGGTAAACAGTACAAAGCGGGGACCACGGGTCCAAAGCCAAGCCCACATCTGGTATTTGCCACCCACAGTGATCCTTACAAGCAAAGGACCCTGGCCGGGGGTCACCGCCGCTTTCCCGGGAGGAGCCTCACTGTCTGAGGTTCAGCTGTCCCGTCTGCCAAGTGCCAGAAGCAGGGCCCAGGGTGCCGTGCGGTCACTGGGATGAGACGAGACCCGCACGCGGAGCCTGCAACGGGGTCCTCAGAGCTCCCCCTCCCCTGTCCCCCGCCTCCTCCTCGCCCATTTTAACCTCAGCGTAAAGTACAGCTGAAGCGTATTACGTCCGCCTGGCCCGTGGTTTGTCAGTAGAAGAGGGCAATTTCAGAGCGCGGACCGAGGAGGCGGGGAGGGAACGCCCGGTCTCCAGGCCCGAGGGGCACAGGCCGGCCCGGCTGGTGCAGATGACCGTGCTCCGTGAGGAATGGACACCTCATTAGTGGGTTATCGGGGCGTCACAGGCTGAACCGCACCTCCTTGGAGTCTGTGTCCCAGCACCGGGAATGCAGCACGGGGCTGTGCATGGACGTGGGGTTTCCAAGCAGGTGACCGAGGTCGTGTGAAGCCGTGTGGATGCTCCCTGAGTCCAGTGGACTGCTGTTCCTATAGGGAGAGGAGATCGGGACACAGACACACAGAGGGACGGCCATGCAAGGACACAGGTCTGCACACCCAAGGGAGAGGCCCCACCAGCAACCAGCCTGCTCACGCCTGGATCTCAGACTCCCAGCCTCCAGCACAAAAAGAAAACACATTCTGTTCTTGAAATCCCCCAGTCTGGGGTTGTTATGCCCAGACGAATGCTCAGGGCATCAGCCAAAGACCCCATTCCAAGGACCCGGGGTGGGAAACGCAGCTGGTGATCTCGTGGGAAAGGCCTTGCCCAGACCGCCTGGCCAGGCGGGCCCCAGGGCCGGGTCTGCAGAGATGAGGAGGCCAGCTCACACCTTCCCAGGTATCTGCTGGTTTCTGGCTGGGGGAATGCGTTCCGGAGCAGATTGCTGATGCCTGATGCCCTGGAGACCTCGGGCAGAGTGGACCTGCAACTCTTCCCCTGAAGACACTGAAGTCCCCGGGCACGCTGCCCTGTCCCTCTTCTGGTAATGCACTGTTGGCCACATCACGTTCTGCAGGAATCATAGAGCCAGACGCAGACAACGCACCCCCTCCCCAAGGACAGCCAGGCCCCCCAAGGACAGCCAGGTCCCCCAAGGACAGCCAGGCCCCTCAAGGTCAGCCGAGCACCCCAAGGACAGTCGGGCCCCCCAAGGATAGCCAGGCCCCTCAAGGACAGCCAGCCCCCCAAGGACAGCCGGGCCCCTCATCCTCTGTACCCCACAGTCCCTCCTCCACGAAGGGCAAGAGTGTGTCCTTCCAGACTCACCGCTCCAGATCAGGAAGAAACTGGACGGCACAGACTGAAAACGTGCCCCAGAGGTGACGTGGGGTGGGGAGAAAACACGTTGGCCCCGCTGCACAGCTGCCAGGCGAGGAGCTGGAGCCCGCGAGGGGCCAGGGGAGGCTCCTTGTGCTGAAGGTCAGCAGAGTAGGTCACGGAGACGAGGATGGTGATCGATTTCTGCATCCCTGTTCTTCTAACTGAAATTCGAGGACGGTGGTCTTTGCTTTATAAGCTTGTGAGCAAGACAGGGCTTGGTTTGCGAATTCAGTGTAGCCCTTGTCCCTCACCTGCTCACAGAGACCCCGGAACCCGCATCCTTTTCTAGGGAAAGTGTGTGGAGAGGCAGCTGCCCCAGGTCTCAGCAGTGGGACAGGTGCTGCTCCGTGTCCTAGTCCATCGCTGGGGTGCACTCTCCTGCCACCAGCCGCAGCTGACACGGTCAGCAGTCCCCGGCCTGGAGAAGGAGCCATCCCGGGAGCTGTCCTCCACGCTCCTGCAGCAAAGTCAGCTTCCTCCTTATGGGGGAGCAGTGGATGCCATGGTTGCTGGAGCTGGGCTCCAGGCAGCAAGCAGTTGAACCCCCCCGCTCCCTAGATCTCAATGCTGGTGATGTACTGACCTCCCCTGGACCGTCGGCGGGTCAGAGGAATGGGTATCACACTGTGCGTGGGGCATCTGGGACAGGCAGGATGCCAGTGACAGCCAAACATTCTTTTCTTTTCTTTTTAAAGAGTTATTTATTTGAGAGAGAGCGAGAGTGTGTGGAGTGGGGGTGGGGGGCAGAGGGAGAGTCCCAAGCAGACTCCCCACTAAGTGCAGAGCCCCGCTCGGAATCCAGCTCGGAGCCCAACTTGGGCCTGGATCCCACGACCCTGAGATCATGACCTGAGCTGAAATCCAGTCAGACACTTAACCGACGGAGCCACCCAGACACCCCTGAAATCTATTTCTTATTGAGTTTAACGGGACAAAATCACATGTTCTGGTCCATGAGCAGCACTGGGAAAATCCGACACCCGTCTGGGCACACGCACGTGCACACATTCACTGGAATCCATCGTACGAACTACGGCTGCGGAGAGAACAGGACCAGTGGTCTCTGACCTCAGGGCCCACTGTCCCCACCCTTTATCACCGGGCCCTGTGCTGTCCTCTGGGGAAGATGTCAAGTCGGCGTCGTGGGAGCTGCGTCCACACAGACCTCCATAAACTCTGTCACTCAGGCCAGTGTGAGGGCTTCGTCCCGTCCACCTGGGGCTCCCCATCTGGGGGACACGCACAGACGGACAGGGCAGGGAGGAAACGTGTCTGCCATTGTTGTGTGGTAAGAGGTCAGTTGTAATAACTTGGTGATCATGGCAAAGAGAGAATAAACAAAAACACTGACTGCCGATTGTCACCACGAAAGGAACAATTTTTCCAGGGTTATTTTGCCCAAACAACACACAGATTTTCTTTTCATTTTTTTCCTGCTGTAATTTCAAACTTGGACACACATTTCTACAGCACATTTCAAGAACCAGACCATTTTTAAAATTAATTTTTAATAATGTGTAATAATCTGAGTGGCCCTGGTCTGTGTGCAGAATTAGAATTCCTCTGATAGAAAAAGAAATATTTGTGCAGAGTTTTATGAGCAAAGTTGACCTGAGGCTTCCCGAGGCTGATTGAGAAATTGCAGGCAACACAGCCACTTAACCCCTTCCGCGTCGGCGGCCCACTCACTCCCCAGCCCGGCCTCCCGTCCCGGCGCTTTCATTAGACGGAGCCCGACACAGCAGACGGGCTCCCGGGCTTATGAAGCAGAATCTGAAATTGAACACGGGCTTTATTTACAAATGCCCAGAGACCACGAGGTCACAGTGGACACTTTTACCCCACCGATGCCAAGCCCCGTGTCCCTGAAGATCGCGGGAGGAAAGCCTGCCCTAAGCTCCTCCACGGAGGAGGCCAGGAGCCCTGGCGGCGGCCTGCTCCTCGCCCCCCACCCCTGCGTTGGCGTCCTTGGCCAGGCCTGTTGTTCTGCACCGGGGATCCGCAGAGGGGCCAGGGTCCTGGTCCTGCCGCAGGCGTGAAACCCGGGACCTCCGTTTCTTCCAGACGTGTCTGCATCACAGACGCTTTCCAGGGTGGAGGAAGATACTCGCAGTCCCCCAAACAGCCCCCGCGTGTGTTGATGAGAACTTTGCCGTCTGCCGCTATGCGCTCATGTCAGGCTCCCCGGTCCGAGGTCTGCCAGTGAGAATCACAGGTTTTCATCCTGTCCGGGCACTCAAAAAACATAGATCCCGTGGTCCAAAGGATGCTCTTCCCAAAACCAGGTTGAGAAGAAATTCATTCCCGCCCCCAGGCCCCAAGAGGACAAACACACCTACAGCCGAAGCTATGACGTTTTGACGGCAGAAGAAAGGCGGCCGGTGAAGGGGATTTACTCGTGGAGGCCCCTTGGAGAGGCAGCGTGCTGGCCTGGCGAGAGCTGACAGTAACTGGGAGTCAGACTGGTGTCAGGTCATTACACACAGCACGCTTCTTGCTGGAAGTCTAAAACTAGAGGAACCCGTAAGTACTTTAGAAAAGATTTAGCCTGTGCTTTGAAGTTGATCGTAGAAAAACTTTTTTTTTTTTTAAGATTTTATTTATTTATTTGACAGAGAGATAGCCAGCGAGAGAGGGAACACAAGCAGGGGGAGTGGGAGAGGAAGAAGCAGGCTCATAGCAGAGGAGCCTGATGTGGGGCTCGATCCTGTAACGCCGGGATCACACCCTGAGCCGAAGGCAGACACCCAACCGCTGTGCCACCCAGGTGCCCCATCGTAGAAAAACTTTTGTTAACCAAGAATTTAAAGTGATTCCACTTTATCTGAAGTTTGCAATAACTGTTCTTGCAGATCCACGGCCGGTCTCCGCCACAGCCGGAAACGAGGCGCTGGTGACGGTGGAAGCTGACGACTTTGCCCACAGAGGACCACACACTGCATTGTCATCATGGCTCGGCGGCGTGCTGCTGACCGCGCCCCAGCCGGCTGCTCGGGAGACCGCCTGTGACCCCGCCCTTGACCCCCCGTCAGACACAGGCCCGTGGGCACGTGCTCCTACCCCTAGTGCGTGCCAGGGGCTGGCGGTTCTGCTGGCTCTTTCCCCACTTCTCCGTCCACCACCTTCTTAGTCTCTCGGGCGGGAAGTGTGATTTTTACCAGCCCAGAAACGAGCTGGGGTCCAGCAAGCAAGCAGCGGGAGCTTTCCCTGACGTCCATATCCTCGTCACCCGGGCTTCTCCCGCTGGCCCCTGAGCCTGGTACAGCCACAGGAAACCGCAAGATGTGCAGTGACCCAGGGCCCCTCCATTTGGGGAGAGATGTGACCCAACATTCCCTGATGGACACGTGAACCCCACAGTCTGGCCTCCCCTACCACTCTCCCCAAGACCTCGTGGGTCCTCACGTGAAATAGAGCCTTTCCTGTGACCAGCCCCACGTTGGAGCATGGCAGCTGGAGAGCGCCAGCCTGGCCGGGGTGGCCACGGGCTCCTCTCAAGACGCCCGCCCCCGTGGGGGCCTTCTGCGCTTTGCCTGAACCAGGTCGGTCAGGTCACACTCCCCAAGCTTCTGAGCATCTGAACCAGCACTTTGGGTCCTTCCTGGGCCACGGCCTGAGCTGAACCTTTTCTTCACACCCTCCACCACGGACAAGCCCTGCCCGCTCCCTTTCTTGCCTCCAAACTCTGTGGCACAAGGCTTTCTTCTGGCCACAGAAACGACACAGTGGGCACGTGGTTCCTTCCCTTTCACTTTCAAGGGAGTGCAAACTTGTCTGTAAAAATCCTGCAAGTATGTGTTTCAAAGATTTCATGATCCTGAAAAGCATGTTTAACTGAAGTGGAACTAATTCCAGGAAGCTGGTGTCAGGTGAGGGGAACCACCATATGTAAACAGCACTCGGACTCCAATGTGGACAGCGCAGCAATGCCAAGGGAGTCTCGGGACATCAGCGGCCACATACGGATTGCCTGTGTCCCCACTGGGAATTGTTTGTGTTACAGTTCGCACATCATCTAAAATGAAGCCGTCAAATTCCACAGAAATGAGCTGCCTCAAGCCCTTTCCTAAAACAGGGAGTTCGTTAGTGACAAATACAGTCTTACCGGAATGTGATTACTCTGAATCACTCTCCAAACATGTGAAGTTGATAAAAGCCCTAGCAGTTCATCTGACAAAACTGGAGGCAAGCACGCCCCCGCCCCCAGGACACTTTGTGTTTGTTAAATTGTAGAAAGGACATTGTTTCAACAGCAGTAACACTAAGCTTCCAAGCTTCCGAGGCTCTGAGCCAAACAGGGTTCTAGGTCGCCAAGGCCTGAAAGTGTCAAAAGTAACTTAAACACAAAGAGATCACAAGGTGAACCAGTCAAACCTGTTTGCCAACAATTTGCAAATCTGTTAGCAGCACCTTGTCGTCTTAAAAAGTAAAGTGATTTTTCTGAGAGGTTTCCTTAAAACGAAGTACAGCTGTGAACCAAGTTTAAAGGTGTATTTCATCTTGCAAAGCTGTGAAATTTTATAGAACTTAAAGAATCCAACAACTTAAAAACATTTTCACCGTCAAATGTTAGTCTTCACAGGGAGAAATAAACCGTGTTTTCGTAAAGAACAACTTCACAGAGCAAGGACAAGCAGGTGGAGCAAGTCACACACAGGGCCCACACCGCTCCTCTCGGCCGTGTGTCGAGTGTAATCGTACCAAACAGAGGAAAACGTGGCTATGAAATCCAATGAGTATCTTTTCCTCCGTGGGCTCGAGCACGGCTGCTGTCCCTTTCGGGTGTCCCGATAGGGAATCCAGGGGCAGAACTCCAGCGAGGTGATTCGGGGATGGTCTGGGGACGTCCCAGTGTTTTCGAGGGGCCAGTCGGGTTCCCCCACACATAATGTCCAGCGCTGCCCATCCTCACTTCTGGGCAAGAAAAGGCAGGAAGGCACCTCCTCCCCAGTCCCACTGCAGGCTGGGTGACGGGGGAATGTGGCCACAGAGGAGAAGATGGTGGCTGGTGCCCAATGGTGTGAAACAGAGACACCTGCTGGCGGAGCCGTGGGCAATGCCTGCCCTGCTCCGTGCTCCATGGCCCAGGATAGATGAGGCGTTTCTAATCTGCCCTTAGACTTGAATGGGAGCGGGCCCAGAGTTTCACAGGCACGGCTGATGGGAAATCTGGAGAAAGTTTCTCTAAAGCCGTGCTCTGGGGCGCAAAGCCCATCCCATGGAGGCTGTCCTGCGGCCGTCCTTGGGGACCAGCGCTCCAGCGGGAGACAGAAGTCACCCAGGGATGCTGAGGCCACCAGGCCACCGAGCCTACCTACCCTTATATATTTCCGGTGTGCGTGGACTTTGATTAGTGGATAAAATATGGGCACCAGGCACCCAAGTGTCTTTGAAGGTTTTTCGTGAGCGTGGAAGGGGGCCTAAATTCTTGAATCTGTGGGCCAACGTGCCACGAACAGGAACCTGGGTGGGTGGGGCTGAAATGTGCCCAGGTTTGCAGAGGCGGCTCTGTGTCAGGTCCTCCTGCGTCCCAGCTCGTCCCGGGGGACCTGCTGGGGCCAAGCAGGAGCAGCCTTGCAAGCGCCATGCTGAGCGGCTGAAGTCATTCCCTGATTCGGAGTCTTACAGGGGCTGCCAGAAGCCAACGCTTGGACGTGGGGGCTGGGGGCCGATGGCGGCCACGCCTTGTGTGTTTGCTCCCTTTGTTTCACTTCTGTGTTACTGCGGTGGTGCTTTTCTCTCGTGAAGTGTAAGTGTGCACGTGAGGAAGCACAGAGCTGGTTCCGCAACCCCGGGACGGTCCCTGGAGCGAGCCCGTCAGACCTGCCCTGGCCCAGCCATGGGCGGTTCCGGAGCCAGCGTGCGACCGTGCGTGATGAGGATGACGGCCCCTCGGCCCGGAGGAGGGCCATGGCCCCCCTGCCCCCTCGGACCTGCGAGGACACGCTGGCTCCGGCGGCTGGGGTCCCCAGCAGATACCCCAGCCGCTTTCCCCATAAGGTGCTGAATTATCTGCAGCCCTTGTCCCTGTCTCCCCGTGAACCCTGCGAAGCTGCAGCGGGAGCTTTCAGGAACTGGGCTCCCGCTGTCCTTGTCTGCGGGCTAAGCTGGCACCAGCTGGACCGGCGTTTACCTACGTGCTCTCGGGGGTGGGGCCGGGCCGCGGCGGCTGGCTCAGGTCTAATTGTCGAAATGTGTGCTTCGTTCACGTGAAACAATGGCTCCCGGGGAAAATAAAAGGCCCGCGGAGGGGCTGAGTTGTGACACAGAGCCGTTCGGGAGCCCAGGGCCCTGAATAGACTTGTTAAATACCACGGCTGGGTGTGCTGAGTGGGCAGGCGGGGAGCAGGGCGGCCCGCGGGCTCCTCGGACGGAGCGCTGAAAGCCAGGCTCGGCTCTCCGCTCTGTTTTTTTTTCCATCTCTGCCATGCAAAGATAATCAGGTTTATGTAAAGTATGTGTGCTCTTTTGACAGCCCACGGTATCTCATTAATTCAATCACACCAAACTCCATTGTTCCCAAAGTGTTTGAAATGCGGATAGGGACCCCGCTTTTCTAATCCTGTCAATCACTGTTAACATTTTTCTTGCAGTTGCCATGGCTGGGGCCAGAGTTCATGAAAACACAGAATAAGAGCCAACAAAACAAGAATAAAGACTTATTTGAGATACTCTTTTTAAAGGACATCGACCATGCACAAAACATGGGAAGTGAATGTGGACAAGTTTGGACACTGCTTGCTGAGAGGGAAGAGGGTAGAAAGGGAATTTGAAAATCAAATAGGCCTATAAAAACTTGACCCAAGAGTCTCTGGGAAAAACCCGATGAATTGCCCCCTCGTAGAACAATGTTCTTTCTTTCGTGTGTTCTTCGGGGGACAATGGCTCATGTATTATGACACATGCCACTGGGGTCTTTACACTGTTGTAAGCGGCTCAGGCCCCCAGAATGCTGATCACGGACAACAAGGGCCCGCGGGCCCGCGACGCACTCTTTCTCTGGCTTTGCCAAAAACAAGCACTGGGAAAATTATTCATGCATGGAGCCCAACAAAGCGGGGACGGAGATTGGCGATGTCACACAGCGAGATCATGTGACACACTCCGAGAAAGGACAGCACGCATTCACCCCGAGACATTGTTAAATTCCCATTTTATCTGCATGAGCGTACCGGCGGCCTGGGCGCCTCGCCCCGTGGCGGCCCTGGCTGCCTCCGTGGTGCCACGCGGTCAGAGAGGCTATGGCACACCCCGCCCAAAGCCAGCGCCAGCCACCAATCCCCCGACTTCTGGGGTGACCTGTGGGACGCCCCCACAGCACGGTGCAGACCCCCGGCCTGCACCCCGGCCTTCCCAGTGAGACACGCTGCCCGCCAGGGGCTTTGCTCCCCGGGACTCGGCTGCCCAGCTCAGAGACGGCCTCTCTTGGCCTCCCTTCTCCACTTGGGGAAACAGGCATGATACTGGGGGGCAAGTCGGTACTTAAAGTGGTTCATGTCGTTCTTTATATGTCCATCTTTTTTCCTATCAGAGGCACATCACGCAGCAATGTGGGAAGCTCTACTGGCAAGCACAAGACCCCTCTGAGCCTCCTTGCCTCGCCCTGGCCTGCACGGCCTGTTCTCCACCCTTCCTGGGATGTCCCTCCCGGCTCCGGACCTCCCAGTGGCCGAGGGTCACTTGGTGTCACAGCCAGGGCCCTCCAGTGCCTCACCCCTGCCTCTCTGGCTGCATCGTCCAGAGCGTCCCTCCCTCATCCCTGGAGTGTGTTCCCAGAGGAGCTCCTTCTCCTTGCGGCTTTTCCCCACACCTGGAGTTCCTGCCCCGACACCCCTTAGAGAATGGCCGGCACAGGAGAGCGCCTACTCCCCTGGGGCTCCTGTTGGCTGGTCTTGGCCCTGGGCAGGGCGGGAAGCTGCAGGAGGGCAGAGGCCTCCCTTTCTATGTCTCTCCTCTTGTGTCTGCAGCTCCCAGAAGGGTGTCTGGCTCAGGAGCCTGTCCCCGAGTGTGTGCGGTGGGCGTGCGTCCTGCAGGGACCGGCACAGTGCTGAGGACGCTGCTGCCGGTCAGGGCCAGCCACCGCGGTGCCTGCTGTAGGGACGTCTCGGGAGCGCCTCACGAGGACGCCCCTCCCCCCTTGGCAGGTTGGGAGGATGCTCAGGTCCACGCCATGCCCAGCCCTGTCCCCTCTGTGGTACCCCCACCGCGCGCTGTGATGTCTGTTGCTCGCACCTAATCCTGGTTTGGATCCAGGCTGGGTGTGAGCAGACACACTGCTCAGCAACTTGTATTTGTGCAAAGGGAAAAAGGCACAAGCATGTTCGGCCTACAGTCACACTAAGTGTCTTCTCCAAGTCAAAAAAATACGATTTTTAAGAAACATTTAAAACACCTGGCCTGTGCCGTCGTTTTGGTTTTAACCGTCTCACGTCTCACACAGCACAGCCCAGTGTTGGCCGAGACTCAGGAGCTTGTGGCCCACCCGCACTAGGAGTCCACGGACACTTCTCTGTGGTGTGTTTAGTGGCTCGTGATCTCTCGGTCACAGAGTGCATCTGGCGCTCCGTTTTCATCACTAAGCCACGTAACTCTGAGCACGGGGCCCTGGGAAGGCGCTGGCGTCCCGGTGGACCCCTGTCTCGGGCAGCTCCAGCCTGTCCCCATGGCCACGTCGGTGACGTCTGCGCGGCTTCATGGGCACCCAGACAATCTTCGGTTTTTACCTGCTTAACAATTTTAAGAAAAGAATACGAACTCAGCTAATTCGAGAATATTTTTACCGACTTCATCATTCTCATCTTATTAAAGCTTACATGGCTCACTTTTTAATCAAATGGTATATTAGTTTAATAAAAAAAAAAAGTCCTATTCATTCTCTCCCTCCAGCATTGACACACTGTGTTTTTTTAAGAACCTATATTTCTACCTTTATATTTTATAGGGCTACCTATAATAGATTCTCTGTGTGGATGCATTTATAATTAATTACTTTTCCTCTGTGCGGATGGCCTTTCCCCTGGTGAGCGCCTGCCTGCCTGCCTGCCTGCCAGGCCCACGTCTCCCTCCACGTCCGTCCCCTGCTCTCTCAGGGGTGGTCCAGCCAGCCCTCACGTTCCAGTTAAAAACAGAAGGGAGGGAATGTTTCAGGGACCCCAAACTATAGATGAGCTCAAATACATAATGTTTGGTCTGCGATGAATATTAATGTAAAATTACATTAAGACTTCGATTTGTAATAATTTTAAGGGGAGTGTACCTCAGTTATTCTGAAAATACTGTTCTGTTGATGCAGATTGGGTTTCCCAAAATATATCTAATGGGGGGGATCTATTTATTGTAGCATATTGTCCTTACCAGTATTAAAATTAGGTTAATTCTGTAAATATGCACTAACAACCCCTCCCCCACCTGCCCAGTCAGGGGGCCAGGCGGACCTTGTGGAAGGAGAAGCCACTCCCCAAAGTACTGAGCGCCCCCCCGGGGCCTGCTCTCCAGAGGGAGACGGCGGGTGGGGGTCACTGCCACTGTGAGAGCAGGGTCTCCCCTGGAAGCACCGAGGCCCGTCCGGCACCAACGTTTTATCTGGAGGACGGGAGGCACCTGACGCGGGCTGAGTGCCTGACAGTAGAAAACAGAAATGCTACCTGTTATCCCAGACCTCCCTGCTTCACACCTGACACGTCCTTAGCCCATCTACACTAGCTGTTTCATGTGAGCTGAAATCAGACAACTAGTCAGTCTGGCAAACGCTGTTTTAAAGCAGAACTGGAGGAGATAATGCTAAGTGAAGTAAGTCAAGCAGAGAAAGACAATTATCATATGGTTTCTCTCATCTATGGAACATAAGAAGTAGGAAGATCGGTAGGGGAAGAAAGGGATAAAGAAGGGGGGGGTAATCAGAAGGGGGAATGAAGCATGAGAGACTATGGACTATGGACTCTGAGAAACAAACTGAGGGCCTCAGAGGGAATGGGATAGACCGGTGATGGGTAGTAAGGAGGGCACGTATTGCATGGTGCACTGGGTGTTATACGCAACTAATGAATCATCGAACTTTACATCGGAAACCAGGGATGTACTGTATGGCGACTAACATAATATAGTAAAAAAACATTAAAAAAAAAAAATAAAGCAGAATTTCCTAACTTGTGTGTCATTATAATCACGAATATAACCTCAGAAAAGCAAAAAGGGGTTCTAAGTCTGTTAAAAACAAAACCAAGGGGCGCCTGGGTGGCACCACAGTTAAGTGTCTGCCTTCAGCTCAGGGCGTGATCCCGGCATTATGGGATCGAGCCCCACATCAGGCTCCTCTGCTATGAGCCTGCTTCTTCCTCTCCCACTTCCCCTGCTTGTGTTCCCTCTCTCGCTGGCTGTCTCTATCTCTGTCGAATAAATAAATAAAATCTTTAAAAAAAAAAAAAAAAAACTATGCCAAAGAGTGAGTCCTAAATTACGAAATCTGTTAGAGTCTTCCCAGGGTAGACATTGCTTATTACAAAGTACCTGATACTTTCCCTCCAGACCCTTCTCTTTCCAGTGATCACAATACTTCCAGGTAACTCCTGATGGAGAGGGAATTGGGAGGCGTGGACAGAAGGCGCCGGGCTCCTGCCGCCGGATGGCTGGCCTGGCACACGGGTTGATGCTGGACACAGTCCCTGGGCCGTCACCACTGAGCTCTTGCCTCGCCTGCGGGAAGGAGGCGGAGCCCACCAGTTGGCCCAGTATCCCCTCCTGGGCTCACAGGACACACGTGAAACCAGGCTCTGAACTCGGGTCCTCTCTGCTTCCTCCTGCTGCCAGCTGAAAAGATCAGAGGAAAACCGAGGTGGAATTAATGAAAATAAAACCTCACCTACAAACAAGGAAAATCTGTTCCAGGTCAGGGAAGGAACTTCACGGGGAGCTTGAAAGCATAAAAGGGCGGGTCCTAGAAACCAGCTTGAAACCATGGTCTGCCGGCCTCCACGGGCTCACAGCGTTCTCTCTTAGCTGGGCATCTTCTGACAGGGGCCCAGGCGGGCAGCAACTGAGAGCCCGGGAGGGGCAGGAGGAGACAGACAGACAGAGGTTTCTGGGCATGCCTGAAACCCCCGGGGCTGACCATGACACCCCCACGCCCACCCCCAGGGAACGGCCAGTGTCCTTTCCGGGAGTTGGACGCCCATCGCTGCTGAGTGAGGCGTGCCTCAGGGGTTGGGCAAGGAGACAGGTGCACCATCCTGCTCTGCAGGGTGTCCGGCCACCTAGAGCATCTATTTCTGCAACATGGGCCTGATTCCTCCCCGGTCCTCCCCGGCCTGCTGTCCCGCTGGATGACAATGGCGTCCCCCAAATGTTCGGGTCTGCACGTGCAGCTCGTCCTTACCTGCTCTTTGATGGATTCTGGCTGGCTCCAAATGGCACACCCACAGCTCTGCTCCACAGCTCTCAGGAGCTCGGCCGGCATTGTCACGGTCCCAGGCTTCTAGACGGAGAGCATCGCGGTGGGGCCTGGCCAATTTCCGTGAGGGGGCCAGTGAGGCAGGGAACGTGCAGGATCTTGACTACAACACGTCTGTGGGGTGGAAGCCGGGCCCAGCTGGCACCCAGCTCCCTCTTCCCAGAGGCCTATGTCACCGTGGACACAACTAAGACTCAAGTCCTGACACTCCCGCTGCTCTTTGCGCCCCCTTTCGTAGAAGCCAAGGCCGGGCCTGGGTCTGGGGCCCGCCAGCTTCACGTCCGAATGAACCAGGGAGCAGGCCTGTGGCAGGGGAGGCTGCACAAGGAGTGAGCCCCTGGCTGGCCGGGTGGAAACAGTTGGACATCCTATTCCCAGTCCTGTGGCTGGCGTGGCCGCCCCCCCACGGGGCTGGTGGGGCAGTGATGCGTTCTGTGCTCAGGGAACAAAGGAGAAGAAGCCGTCCTGCTGTGGATGCCGTCAGCAGACACCCCTGAGCAGGGGTCTTGAGGAATGGAGGAAGTAGGCCCTCTGTCATTTCTTCGTGAAACCAGGGTCTCTGCCTCTCAAGCCACTGCCCTCTCCCATGGCCGGCGAGGGGCAAGGGTCCTGAGCCTCCAAAGCACTCAGCGCACCTCAAACCCTAGAAGGTTCAGCTGCATGAACCCCCTTAGAATGTCTCTGCGACCCCTGCAGTTATTTCCAGAAAGACGTTTTCTTTGAGTCATTCCTCTTCCTCTGCCTTGAAGAGGGCAGTTCAAGTGCACCCCACCTCCTCGTGACAAATAGTCCTCTAGATGCCGTTTTTATCCTCCTGACTGCTAATTATTTGTGGTATCGAAGGAGAGGAGTGAAGTGTTTATCTGAAATCCCTGGATATTCCTCAAATACCTTTTAATAAATATTTAGTAGTTTGGGATGGTTCCCCAGGAAAACCGTTACAGACCATGACAGATCTCCAGAGTTTAGAAAGGGTTTCGTGCCTTGTCTGCTTGTTTTGTGTGTTAACCGTGGGGCGGCGTCTCCACGAGGCTCAGTCTGTGCTGAACGCGGACAGTCGAGGCAGAAGCCAGCGGCCCGCGGGACTCACGATCTCGTGGAAGAGTCGCCTGGCTACACACGTCACTGCTTCGTGTCTGCCAGCTCAGACCCGGACTTGGCGAACGCGTCTCCTCCGCCGTCTTCAGAGCACCCGAACCAAGGGAATGACCGAGGCAACCGGAACGTCCCAGCACTCCTTGAACTCCTCAGGGACTGTGGGATGGTCTCAGCGCTCTCGGGCCCTGAGGAAGGTGCATGCGGGTACGAGCGATCCGTATGCCGCACATACACACGCATCTGAGACTCCTCCCCGGAGGCCTTCCCAATTCCCAGTCACCTTCTTGGTGAGGGGTTGTGCTGGGCTCAGACCGCACAGGGTGGGGGGCGGCGTCCTCCCGCCCGGCAGCAAAGCCCTTCCCTCCTCCAGCCCAGTTCATACAGTGGGTGTCAACTTGCACGTGTGCCAGGCCCTTCCACGGCCCCTCGGGCACGCAGCTCTGTCCAGGTGCAAGCCTGTTTGGGCCCTGTCCCAACACGGCCTCCCCACACACTGAGCACACAGTAGGGCTCATACGCAGCAGGAGCATCTGTGTATTCAGCCGTGGGACGGGGTTGTGACGTATTTGATTCCTAACGTGGACCGAAGGCCACTGAAAAGATGCTCTGAGATCCCCCGATGGCTCCTCTTTGTGGGAGAGATTGTGCAGAGAGAACTAACAGCGTGAGGAGATGAAGCAGCCCCTTTCTCCTTTCCCTTCGGGTGTCTTGATCACAGCAAGAAAATAGGAAAAGTTTCCTGCCCCCGGAGAACAAGCTGACCATTGTGAGAAGAAGGCCTGGGTAGATTTGGATCAGCAAGCAAACTGTGTCCTGTTCTGAAGAGCCCTGATTCCACTCGGCTGTGTCGGATCGTTAAAAACGCTAACATTGTGTGTGACTATTCATTTTCGTCACCTGCTCTTGATTAATCCCGTTCTAAATGGCATCTGTGGACCCTGAAATCTCATACTACTTAATTAAATTAGCGACACATTTGTCTCCCCCGTTTTCCTATCAAAGGGTTGTGCTCAGGAGAAATAAAACCTTTGTTCCCCGCTACTCCGTATAATTTACACTCTCTTCTCCCCTTTCTCATCCAGCTCCTGGCTCAGATGCTAAATTGTAGCTGGTAATAGGGAGCTATTAGGTTTAGTGAAGCATGTCGAAGAAGCAGCCAGTGGAAGGCCGGCTGAAAGGCAGCTTCGGCTCCCATGAAATAGCGAGGTCAGGAATCCTGGGTCCAAATTGTTCAGGATGGCTTTGTACCAAAAGTCACACTTTTTGCACTAAAACATTTGACCCCTATAAACCGAGGGGAGAAGAAAGCTGCTACTGAGTAGAGAGACAGGCAGAGCCCGGCGAGCGGTCAGACCTCCGTGCACCCAGCCGTGGGAGCTGAGGACGGACGTTGGCAGGGGTGAGAGAGAAGACACTTCCGCCCTGAAACAATCCACGTTAACCATTAATTAGAAGAATAAGGATGTTTCCCAACAGAAAACTCTAGGTGCCTGTGACCATCACCCTGGGGGATGTCGACTGTGGGACAGGCACTGTACCCACACCCTCCTTCGTGTCAATGTTGGGAAGACTGCTTTGTTTGGCCTTTGATTCTGTTGGTGTTATAAGTGCCGACTCTCGTATTTTGAATGTGCGGGACCGACAGACGCACAAATAACATTACTCAACAGGAGCACGCTCCTCGCCATGGCTGTCAGCCACAGGGAAGACACAGTAGCAACCCCAGCTTCTGCACACTGTCCACTGGGGACGCCATACCATGCCCGGGGCACCCTACAGGCTCCTGGGTCCTAGCCCAGGACAAAGGCACACATGTGCGTCAGAGCGGGTGGCGGTCTACCATTGACCTTGGCCCTGCTAATTTATTCTGTGTCGATCCACAAGTGACCTGAGCGCATTTATTGTCCTTTTGGTTCCCAGGGCTTGACCTTAGCCTTTGAAGTTCACCTGATTCTCAGGACCTGTGCAGACATTCGAGGGAATTCTAGGAGGTCTTCTGCTGTCTTCAGCAGGACAGGTCCCCTCGTGGGCCAGCAGGCGCCCCGCACTCTCTCTCCTGCACGGTGCAGGTATGCACAGACACACCTGGTTCTAAAGGTAAGTCTATGAAATCAGGGGCCTGAGCCAAAACCCTTTCACAGTAGAAATCAGAGCCCCTCATGTCCGCCCTGAGGTGGGACGTGCACGCTCACCACCACCTGGTTGCCAAGCAGCATGTCGGACTCCCACACAGTCGACCCCGTTAGGAAGAATTACGTGACATCAGCTTTTCATAATATGATTATGCTGATTGTGCTAATGATAAAATTTAATTGATCACATGACAATGAGATCATTACTGGTGGATTAGCGGGCAAATGATGAACATAAATATATTTTTTTTGGAAGCATCTTTTACTAAACCAACTCATTCTCATTATAAATGTCAAAACATCCCCATTCATTATTTCAAGTCACAAATGCAATTTAGGAACAGGAACCCAGCAGAGTGCTTATGGGTTTGAGTAAGCCCAAGGGGGAAGGTGGGGAGCCGCATGGTGTGGAATGGATTCCTTAGAAAGTGCCGAGGGCAGGACAACAACGAGGTAAGGGGTGGCAGGGGGAGAGCACAGGCAGCCTCTCTAAGCTCCGGCGTGGGGGCTCAGCCCCAGCACTCCCTCAGGACACTCTGCCTGCAGGACGGCAAACCTTGTGGAAGACGGTGGCCTCACCATGCAAGATGAGGAGATGAAACCGATTTTTAAAGCAAATTCCAGATCCTAGGGACTGTGCTACCCTGACCAGCTCTCCAGAAGTCAGGGTGTGGGATTCGGGTGAACTGACGGGTCCTCGTATGGCCTCGCCCATCAGAATAGGCCTATAAAGGGTCAGGGCAAAGCCTCCACTGGAGCGAGGGTTCCGGCACCAAGGACCCAACAACAGTCTGAGGCCTGGGTCAAGGGTCAAGGGTCAGAAGGTTCTTGGTCAGCAGTGCTGAAGGTAGATGTAGACACTACCTAGACGGGACACCAAAGAACTCAGTGATCTCTTGTCCAATGACCTCTGTGAAAGAAACAGATTTTCTTTATTTTTTGAAAGAGAGAGAGAACGCGTGTGCGAGTGGGGGAAGGGGCAAAGAGAGAGAATCTCAAGCAGACCGCACACTGAGCACGAAGCCCGACGCAGGGCTCAATCCCACCACCCTGAGACCACGACCTGAGCCGAAATCAGGAGTTAGATGCTTCACTGGCTGAGTCCCCAGGCGCCCCAGGAAGCAGATCTCTACCTGTGACCCCGTATTATGACTTCCAAACGGTGACTGCATTTCCAGGCACCAGAACAAAGTGATCATCTTTATTTCTCTTCAGGAAAACATGCACGTCCGCAATCGGAGAACCTTCGTGTGTTCCTCCCTGGTCTCCACACTACACCCTATCACAATGCGTCCGGTGACGTGTTCCGTGCACGACGACGCAGGCTTGCGTTCCCTCCTGGTCAGCCAGACGCCTGCACTGGAGCCCAGCTCTGAGAACCTGCTTTTAAATCTAACGGCAGGACATACACTTGCTACTACTGAAAGTGATTTCGCTCATTTCCTCTGAATGTCTGAATACTGATGTCGCCAACTGGAGTTTGATGCCCCAGCACCTCGGCCCCTCGCGCAGCAGCCACGGCGTCTGTAGCTGGCATTCATGGGCCGCAGGCACTGACCCTGGAAAGGTCCCTCCGACACCACCGGTGCTCCATTCAGCATCCCTGACACTTACACAATGGTGTATGTCACTTATCTCCATAAAGTTGGGCAGGCGGAGGGCGGAATACAACCAAAATTTTAAATTAAAAAAAAATCAAACCCCAATATTCCCTGAATACAGCAATCCATTCCGTTTCCAATCACCTGAATCTGATATTATCTTATCTAACCGTTCAGTGACTCCCAGTCCTCAAGGACGTGATGAGAAGCTTCCCTAGAGACCTCCATAAATCCAGACCCTCCATGTTTGCTCGAAGTCTCTCTCGTAATCCCGCCAAGAAAGGAGAGTCGCTATCTCGGTGCGCCTCCTTATGGAGCACAGTCTTTATGCTTCCCAAGGTCAGATACCGTCACTAAAGACACCTTCCAGATCTTCCCAGCATGAGTGGATTCTGTGGCCTTGGGGGGGGGGCGCTCTCTCGGGTGGCCCTCTGGGTTCACTGAGGGTCATCTGCCTTCCTGGTAGCTCTTCCCGTGCCACACGCTTGCTCCCCCAGCCACGGGGCTCAGATGCGAGGCGGCCAGGAAACCCACCATCACTCTCCTTGGGCCCACCTTCTCACCTAATCACCCCGAGCTGCTGGTGATATGGCACTTGGGCCCCCCAAGACCCACTGACCTGCTTCTGCATTGGACAGACGCCTCACGGCCAAACTCCGCTGCTAACTGGAATGTGGAGGAGCCCTGGTCACAGGTGAGCTGGGGCCAGGCATGGGTGCCCCTCAAAAGCAGCCCCTCCTGGCCTCCACCAGCTCCAGCACACATTCTGTGCCTTAGAGGGGCAGTGGGTCTCTCTCTCCCCTAGCACGGAAAGGAGGCTGGAAACCCCCCAGGGACCAAGTAAAGTCAATTTACTCATAAAAAGGCAATGTATTATGATAAGATTCAGATTTTCAATTGAATGCTGTAAAGGGAAGTTTTAAAAGTCACATATAATTTGATTTAATAGGGTTGCTTCCCCCGCTCAGCAGGAAAATGGGATGCAGACGGAAGTGTGATTTTCATTTAAATATCTTCGTGTGAGAGATGACGCGCACCATCAATCTTCTGGGGGACGAGGAGAGGCCGAGAATTATTGGTGTTTAGTAGTCACAGGATTACAAACAGGGAAATGGAAAGCGACACCTAATTGACAGGGCCTGTCCATTACCGTGGGAAAGCTCTGCCCGTTTCCCACCGCAAGGAGGGAACATAGAAACAGCTGGAAGGTGCGCCCGGCTAACACAACATCATAGTAAAACGGAAGCACGAACGATAGAGCAGGAAGCCCAGGCCCAAGATGCTTTCTCAGCCATCAGTGGCACGGCGGCGGCTGGGTTCCCACAGCTCCCAGGGGCTTCTGATGACGTTTCAGGCACCCAAGGGAGAAGCTGCCTTTTAGCCGCACAGCTGGTGAGGCTAACACGTCCTCAGAAGGTGGAGGGCGGGACTCACCTGGGCCGGGCTCTTGACCCGGGATGAGGACCAGCAGGTGTGGATGGTGCTGAACACAGCCCGCTGAGCCTGCGGCTTTGGATTTCCAGCCTTGGCCCGCTCTCTGCGGATCCCCGCCACGCTGTTTTGGGTACAAGGAGGTGATATTTGTGAAAACAACACATGAAAGTTAAAACAGCAGCACAGGGGAGCTCTTGCAGGTACGCTGTACTCTGGAAACATCTATCTCTTTCTTCAACACCCGTGTGTGTAGGAATTTATTGATAGATCTGCTATCAAATGGCCAGATAGGACACTGTCCAGATTCAAAGCGTCTTTGAAGATCTCCGTGCCCTGAGTTAGGTTCAGGAAAGGAGGAAACCAGAGGCGACCATCATAAGTGCCCATCAAGCCATCACACCAAGGTCCTGTATTCTCATTTCCCATTCCAGGGAGTTCCCAAGGCAGGGAGATGGTGGGATCAGGTCATCCACCGAACTCGTCCAAGACTCTGTGCACCTGCAGGTGGAACAGCGTGTGGTCAGGTGGAGACACGCTGGTTGGGGACAAGGTCCAATCCACATCCCAGGTGGGACATCCATCTGAGCAGTCCCCAGAAGAACACCCCTGCCTTGCCCTGCTCAAGACACTCGCCACTGGCCAAAGCAGGCACAGGGGAAGCACTCAAGGACATGCTGAAAACCACCCACGTGATGTTTAGCCGGCCTCTGTGTAAAGGATGGCTGAGATTTAAGAAGCCAATTTTAGCACCTAGGAAGGAAATGACCTGGATTAACGGCAATTTATTGAAAAAGGTTTGGTTGTTTCAACTGCAAGCTTCACACAACATCGTACGATCAGAGATGTTCGCAGCCCTTCAGAACCATGTGGGCTTCTAGACGGCATGGACAAGCTCTCCAACAGGTGAGAAGGGGCTGGTTCTGGGGTGGCAGACAGCAGGCCCAGGGTGGACGAGCAGCTGGCATGGGGACCCATCTCCACATTGTCATCCTGGCCTACCTCTGTGACTCTTTGGGACCAAGAAGCCTGGGCAGGACCCCAGGTGGGGCACCACGGGGATGGATGGAGCATGTCTTCTCACTGACAACCAGGCTCAGTGGGCAGGTGACCAGGACCCACCAGCAGCCCCGCTCAGCAAGATAGAGCCCAGGCAGCTCAGAGACAGGGATCAGGAGGAAATCTGGCTCATGGCCAGGACGTGCCTCTGGCATCTAACCAAGGTAGTGGGGAACTTGAAAAAAGTATGATTCTTCTTCCTGAGTGAAGGTTACTGTAACTTTGACCTTATTTAGAACTATGGACTAATGGGGCCCCAGACCAAACCCCACTTGGGGTTTCATCTTCAGAAAATTGTACCCAAGAGGAAATTGCCAAGGACCAGGTCACCTCCTGCAGAGGCTTGCACCGATGCTCACGGGGTACTCTCCCTCCCATAACTCGTCTTGCCACTGAAGCAGCTCATCACAGATCCATGGAAGGCGTCTTCTTATAATTAATATGTTTACCAATGCAAGCCTCATAGTATAGGGTGATGATTGAGTACAGATCGGAATAGGAAATGTTATGAGTGCAGGCATAACCTTCATTACACAAATATCACAGGCTCACAAAGCCCCAGGGTGCTGTATCGGACCGATCCTATCTGGCATTCAATAAATCAGAAGGCTTCCCATCCAATTGGCTCTTCCTCTGTGAGCACCTTTGGTGGTGTTTCTTTTCACATCTTCTCAGATCCATCAGAGAATTAAGAGACAGTGATTGATTCTTAACCAAAGCCCATCAACCACAGTTAAAATTTCATAATATTCACATTAATTAAAGAGCTTCATTATCCATTTTCTTTTGCATACAGTGAGTTGGGCACCTCCAAGCTTTGGAAAAGCTTACCTATCTGAAATGAAGCCCTGGCTCAGAACGTCTTAACCACTGACTGAGAAACAAGCACAAAATATTAAGCACAGAGTGTTCAAAAATTGTGACAGAAATGCACTCTCCAAAATAAGAACTCGGCAGGTGGGGGCTTGCAATGTTCCGGACGAGAGTCGTGGCGGCGGTGACTGAGCAATTTGGACCACAATTCCTCATACACAAGAAATTACTAATTTCTGGGTAACACTGAAAAAGCCTCAATTTTCTGAAAAAAAGATAATATTATACTGAAGGGCTAAGAGCATTGGGACTGGGTCAGGACCTACCCTAGGTTACTGTTAGTTTTTTAATCCACTGGACTGGGACAGATCGTGTGTGTCTGGTATTCATGTCCTCTGCAAAAGGTCTGGAGGGAGGGATTAATGGGGATTAGAAAAATAGAGAGCACTTTTTGAATTTATACAACTCCCATGTTGTATTAAAAGTATAAGAGAAAGGAAGATTAGACTTTAGAGAAAATACTTTATTAGTACACATATGCCTGAACACAAATATATGTATGTGCTCTCTATATAATATGCTGGCTGAGTCCAGGACACTGCACCACCACAGAAACTCAAACAGTCCATATGTTTTATGCTACCATAAAACATTTTCAAGGTACTGTTGGATTGATGGCTGCACTGTCACATCTCAAAATCAATAAATTTATCTCAAGATAAGATGGTAAGAAAACAATTGCTAGGATGGCTCTTGCATAACTACCAAACTATACAAATTATATTTCCCAAGTATTTAATAATTGACGAGCTCTGACTAAACTTGATCAGGCTAATTTTTTCCTGATGAACACAATCATTAAGATAATAATCTAAGCTTATCTTCTGTGCTATTGATCTCACTAACCACAAAAAGTAATTGGAACATAACTGAATAATTGTCATAAGAAAGCACTAAATTGGATAAAAAATGGTTTTTACTCCTCCTTAGAAGATGCAGAAATGTAGACAATATCTTTCCCCCATTTTTGAAAATTGTGAAGAAATCCTGTCAAAGCAGATACATGAATAAAAACTATAAAATTGAAATAAGGCTAAAATTTGGCAGAAACAACCTTAAAGTAGTAGAGCCTGACACTGCCTTGGAAAGACAGTGATGAGAAATAGAGGCACGCACTCTATGACCACTGCTGTGACACCGGATTTGATGCATTAACACAGACAATTCTTGTATACCTTGTCATGCCAATAAAATGATTGAAATTGAAATTCATTCCACTTTGGTGCTGGTAGAATCACTTTTAACTATGAATTCAAGGGTGGAATTAGAAACAGTAGGACGCTGTGTGTAACTAGGGCTGTCTGTTGGAAGAAGTCATTTCTTAGAGTCTGAAATTCAGATTTTTGTTCACTTTTCATGATGGAAGGAAGAACTTGTCACCAGCCTACTGAGTTCTCATTTTTCTCCTCTGGATAGAAGCCCGTGTCATTCAGCTGTTCCTTGATAAATTATAGTAAAGGTGTTGGAAATATCCAGAGTAGTGAGGAGACCTTTCCAGGAGTAAGTATATTTTGGTGATGGTGATGGCATAAATGCAGGTGATGATGGTGTGTGTGGTGATGCAGATGGTCGTGGTGATGCTGCCACTGCTGATAACGGTGATGCTGATGCTGATGATAAAGGTGGTGGAGATAGTGATGGTGGTAATGATGGTGATGACGGTGATGATGGTGATAATGTTGATTATGATGGTGATGATGGTGAAAATGCTGATTATGATGGTGATGATGGTGATAATGTTGATTATGATGGTGATGATGGTGATATTGTTGAATATGATGGTGATGATGGTGATACTGTTGAATATGATGGTGATGATGGTGATGATTTTGGTGAAGTGATGATGATGATGATAATGAAGGTAATGATCATGTTGGTGATGATGATGGTGGTGATGATTTTGATGAAGTGATGACAGTCTTGATACTGCAGGAAATGATCATGCTGGTGTTGATGGTGATGATAGTAATGATGATGATGGTTGTGATGATGATAGTGGTGATAATAAAGGTGGTGATGGTGGTAATGCTGGTTATGGTGATAATGATAAACATGCTAGCTAACATCTGATGGGTTCTTACCACATGTGTACTTACTGTGTACCAGGCACAGTTCTAAAGGCTTTACACATATTATCTTCTTTAATCTACCTGAAGTCCCTATAAGGAAGAGACATTATTATTCTTATTTTATTAGAGAATATTAAGATTTCAAGGGTTAGAAAAAGTGCTCCGGGACACTCTAGAATCTGCTTTTATCCATTCTAGCTCCATAGCATTGAAATAGCAAAACGTGTGAAAACAGACAGAGTTTAGGATTGATGCAGTCAGTTGCACTCAAGTGTTTTTAGTCACTAATACACACATCATCTTCCTCACTTTCCTCGTGGGTCACTTTAACTAGAGGTAACCCGCAGAGATGAGGGCTATCATGAATGCTCAAGGCTACTCTAGACACATCTGTCAGGGACACTACCCCCGCCTTTTCTTAAGGCGTAATTACTGCTGAGAGACATCATCTGGATCCAGCCCTTCGTTTTCATCCACAGCTCTTACCTCCATCAGATACATGATGCCCCTTGCTTACCTGTTTACTGTCCGTCTGCACTGAGTAGACCATAAGCTCCGTAGGAGGAGGCATTTTTTGTCTGTTTGATTCACGACCACAACCCCAACATCTAGAATGATGTCAGGCACATAGAAGTTGCTCAATATATATTGTTAAATGCATGAGCTGCCTCATGAAAACTGTGAATGTAGGCACTAATTTAAGTACCTTCCAGAAATAACTTAGATTTCTTTTTTTTTTTTTTTAAGATTTTATTTATTTATTTGACAGAGAGAGACAGCCAGCGAGAGAGGGAACACAAGCAGGGGGAGTGAGAGAGGAAGAAGGAGGCTCCCAGCGGAGAAGTCTGATGTGGGGCTCGATCCCAGAACGCCGGGATCACGCCCTGAGCCAAAGGCAGACGCTTAACAACTGCGCCACCCAGGTGCCCCCAGAAATAACTTAGATTTCTGTCCAGATGAAGTAACAGGAGTAGGATTTACTTCCCCACATGAAATGACTAAAATAAGTTCCTGATTAAATATATGAAATGACTGTTTTCAGATATCAGTCAACACGAGCCAGCAGTCTCTGAGAGAAAATACAAACAAGGGGAGTCTGAGGATTACCCCAGTTTAGTGCCTGAAGAGAGATTCCAGATGTCAGTTCAGGGAGGAAAATAGAGGCAAAATCCAGTGCATTCCCTGATTTGGAAAAAAAAAAAAAAAACAATAACAACAAAAAACAGAATTGGTATGTTGGGGAACTCAAAGCAGCTGAAGCTCATGGGGTAGAAGCCCAAAAAGAGAAATCCTGCACAGAAGGCGATGCGGAAATCTATGGAGACCTCCACCCCCACCCTGCTGAGGGAAGCTGAGTACTGGTCAGCACATGCACGTGACGGAAGTGTCTGTGCCAGGAAAAAGTCCCGAGGGCACAGGCAGGAGTGGGAATAGGGCCAGGAATCAGTAGAGAATCATAGGGTATCACCTCAGTAGAAGGGTGAAGTCGGCCCCCTGCTAAGACCACACTAGCCTCACATAGCAAGGCTGAGAAGCAAGGACTGAATTAAACTGTTGCCCCATAATTTAACTGAAATCTAGAAATAAAGTTCAAGGATATTTATATGAATATAAAAATATTCCACACCAAACAAGGCAAAATTTGCAAAGTCTAACATCTAATAAAAAGTTACCAGGCATGCAAAGAAGCAGAAAACCATGACCCATGATGAGGGAGAAGTCAGTCAATATAAGCAGACCCAGAAATAAGACAAAGGTTAGCATTAGTAGGACAAAGACATCAGAGCAGTTATTGTGCCCATACTCTATACGTTCAAGCAGAGATTGAAACATTAAAGAAAACACATGGAAGGTATAAGGAGTAGCCTTCAATCAAACCTGTCGATGAGAAAAATCAAGCATCAAGATGAAATGCACACAGGGTGAAGTAAAGCAGGTTACACACTGTGGAAGAAAGATCAATGAATTTGAAGAACTAGCAAGACAGGCAGTCCAAAGTCAAGGACACGGGGGGGGAAGAGGGCATCAGGGAGTGGTAGGCCAACATCAGCAGCCTCCTACACACATCATTTGAGATCCTGAAGGTAGGGGAGAGAAAAAAATATTTGAAAAAGTAACCTGAAATTTTCCAAATTTGATGAAAATGAAAGACCACAAAGTTCAATAAGCTGCTAGCACAAAAACATGAGGAAAACTGGGTGCATTGTAACCAAATTGCTTTAAGCCAGGGATAAAGAGAAAAATCTTAGAATTAGTCAGAGAAAAGACACATGGTCTGAAGATGGAACAAATACAAGCAGATTTTTCATGAAAACAGTTCAAACCAGAAGACAGTGAAGTGACACCACGAAATTCTGAAAAACAAAACAAACCACAAAACAAGAAAATATTTACCCAGTAAAAGTATCTTGCAAAAATGGAGGCAAAATAAAGTCTGTTTTGGCATATGCGAGCAGAAAAAATCCCTAGCCAGTAGACCTGCGCACAGTAAATGTTAGAGGATGTCTTTTAAGAAGGAAAATGACAATCGTTGGAAATCTAGGACAAAATGAAGAAATAAAGAGCATCTTAAGAGGTGATAATAAGTGATTTTTTTAATCTCTCAGAAGATAACTGACTGTTTGAAGAACAGTAGTAACGGTGTAGTGAAGTGTCGACCCCATATGCGGAGGCACAACTTGTGACAGCAACAGCCTGGGAATGAGAGACAAGGCTGCGAGTGCACTTGGTAGGGTTCTTGCCGAACACCTGAAGGTAGGCAGTGATAAGGTAAATGTTTAGGTTATAATCCCTAAAGCCACCACTAAGGAAAATAATTACCTTTAATAAGCTAACAAAAGGTATAAAATGGAATCATAAGCATACAATCTGAAACAAAATAGGAAAAGAGAAAAGAGAACAAAGAACTAACAGAGTAATACTTTTTCAAATAGCAATAGGATAAATTTAAACCCAATGCATCAATAATCACATAAAATACAAATGATCCAAAAACCCCATCAAAAAGCAGATTTCAGCGGTGCCTCATTGGCTCAGTCGGTTAAGCACCTGCCTTTGGCTCAAGTCATGATCCCAGGGTCCTGGGGTCAAGCCCCACATTGAGCTCCCTGCTCAGCGGAGGGTCTGCTTCTCCCTCTTCCACTCCCTCTGCTCATGCTCTGTCTCTCTCTGTCAAATAAATAAATAAATAAAATCTTTTAAGAAAAAAGCAGATCTCAATGTAAAAATTTTAAAAAGTAAAACCCAAATATCCCAACTGAAAAACCCACTTGAAATGTCAAGGATGGAAAATACATACCATGAAAATACTAATCAGAGAAAGCTGGGCTGCTTATATTAAAATCAGACAAGGTAAATTTTAAAGCAAAGAATATTACCAGGGATAAAGAAGATCATTTCTTTATCAAGAAACCGCAGAAAAATCTCAAAAATGTAAACATCTAATAATATGAAGCACGAACTGATGAAACTAAAGGAGTGTTTCTAGTTTTCGAAGAAAATACATAATCACGGTCAGAGATTTAAACACCTTTCCAGCAACAACTTTAGAACAAGGAGAGAAAACCAGCAGGAACTCAGAAGGCTTGAAGCACCCTGCCCCCCTGCCCCCAACGTCTTTGGTCCGTGCAACAGAGCGCTGCAGTCACATTGTCTTTAAAGGGTACACAAAGCCTCACCGAGATAGACTGTATTCAGAACCATAACACCAGCCTTCAACTCAGATAGACTACGCTCTATCTCTATGCTCTGCGCTTCTAACCAAAGGAAATGAAATTAGAAATCAATAACAGAAAACACATCTGGAAAATCCCTAAATATTTCTAAACTAAATAAAACACTCAAAGTAAGTGTTTCCAAAGAATAAATCTAAAGTAAAATTTTAAAAAATGTATATTTGAGCTGAATTAAAACCATAGAACCACATATTGAAATATGTGGGCTGCAGCTGAAGCAGGGTGTTTACTATTTATAATGTTAGAATATTTATACTCTGAAGAAGAAATGTCTTAAATTAGTAACTTCTGCTCCTCCCTGAAGAAGCTAGTAAAAATAACAAATGAAACCAAAGTAAGAATAAAAAACCTAATGAAAAGAACAAAAAAGAATGGCATAAGAATGGAAAAAAGCTCAGAGAAAATAAAGAAACCAAAACCAGGTGTTTCGAGAAGATCCATAAAATTGATAAGCTTCTAGCTACATGGATCTGGCTACGTGGAAAAAAAGACTCAAATTATCAACAGCAGGAATGAGACATCACTACGGGTTCTAAAGATACTAAAATTTTATAGATATGTGTTTATTATTACGGACAGTACTACACTGACACAAAACCAAACACAAAAGTTGTTACAAAGCAACTACAAGCCAACATTTCTCGTGAAGATGCAAAGATTTTAGCAAATCAAATACAACAAATCTAAAAATGATGATATTTTATAATCAAATGGGGCTAACAACATGTGCAAAACTATTTGAGAACTCAAAAATTAATCAATGCAATCCACTCTATTAACAAATTTTTAAAAATTCACAGATCATCATAATAGTTACAGAAAATACATTTGACTAAATCCAAGAACTCTCCACAAGCTAGTAATAGGAGGGACTTCGGCAACCTGAGAAAGGGCGTACCTGCGAACACAACAGCAGCCCACAGCCGATCCCGTACCGAATGAGGAAGACTGAGGTCCGCAACCCGTAAGGTCAGGGACCAGCGGGGTGTCTGCTCAGCGTGTGTATTCAACATGACACCCATTGTGGTCACCATAAACACGTGACCTGTGTCTTGTAAGTGGCCACAAAATGCAGAATTCACAGTGACTATTAAATCATTATTTAATGCATGAGAAAGCTTTTAATAAAATTGGGGTGGAGCCGCTGAGCAAGGTCGCTGAGCTGATCCCTGCAGAGGAGGGCCGTTTGCTACCTGCAGTCTTCTCCAAGCTGTGCACACACCCCCAGCCCCCATCTTTGTACAACTCACGGGAAAGGTAACCGCACCTGTGTGCATTGGGTTTGTAAAATAAAAACCCAAGGTTGAATGTTCCAACTCCCCTTGCTTCTCTGGACAGCTAGATCTCCCGGGTCCCCCCAGGAAACTCAGGGTCTAGGAGCTTCGGAGTGCGGGGTTCAGAAATCTCTAGGCTGGCTCGGGTTTGCAAACCTCACAGACAGTACTGTAGCTCTTTAATGTAACTACGTTATCTGTTTATGCTCTGTGACATTCTCCGAGTCCTAACTGCAAGCTGTTCCACATCACGTGTGTGGATGTGCATGTGTGTGTGCGTGCGTGCGTGTGACCTGTGGTGGCTTTCATTTGGCATGTTTTAAGCTCTTATGGGGAGACACGGCTCTGTGAGTGGGCTACACAGGGCAATTGCACCGTGCTCCACAGTCAGTTGTGCTGGGGAGGGGCCCCCGGGGCCAGTGATACAGGGACCAGAGAAGGCTGGCATCACAGAAGGGACCAGCCCGCCACACACAGGTGGTTCTGAATCCCACACTCCTCACTGAGGATCTGGGTTCATACAGGGGCAGAGATGCGGAGAGGGACAGGGAGCCTTTGAAGGGAGGTACACTGCGCGCTGTGGGTTCTTCCGCTTGTCCGTCACATGCAGCGGGCTGCCACAAGTTCTGCAGAAGGCTCTGAGCTTCCCGGTGGTGGCTTCGCTGTCCCAGACGCCGCTCAGAGCCTCCCTCATGGGCCTCGCTCTGCCGGGAGCTGGCACATGTCTGTGGCCGAGGCCCGGCCCCCACCTCCTTTGGGGACATCCGTGGAAGACAGGAATACTCACAGGCTCTACGAAGGTGCTTGAAGTGGCCCCGTGTGATGCTTGCCTACGAATACACTCCACGGTCTGGCCCCGTGAGAACGGCCAGGCCAGGCAGGCAGCTGTGTCGCTGGGCAGCACCGGGAGAGAGGGCCGCACCCCGGTCCCCTGTACTGTGGCGCCCACCCTGCTTCCGGCTGAGTCAGACCGAAGGATATGCAGGGAGTGCCAGCGTGCCCACGACCCACACTGTGATGGGGAACAGCGGGGACCAGGGTACTGGGGACCCCTCCCTGGCCCAGACACAGAGCCCATCTGCTAGGGAAGGAGGTCCCATGGGGAAGGTGCTGGGAGCTGGGGCAGGGGCAGAGCACCCCAGAGCAGTGGGACCAGGTGTGGCACAAAGCCAAGCTTACAGCAAAGACTGAGACAGGGCACAAGGCCCCAGGCCTGCCGAGGAATGACAGCTGGTCTGGGGCTCGGAGGGTCAGGCCCTCAGCAAAGCCTGCAGCTCTAGGGCTCATTTCTTGGATGGCGTAGAAGGAACCAATGCCTCCCTCACCATCCTTTCCTCCAAAATCACTGCAGCCCGCCAGGGGGCTGGACCTTGTGTGGCTGAGCCACTGCAGGGGTGAGAGGAGAAACAGGTCTGTGGGCCCACGCACTTCATGGAGGGGAGGGCCCACCCGAGGGCCCACCCCACATAAAGACCCTCCCATGTGGGCAGCCTTGCCAGCTTGCACGTCCGGCCTGAACCAGCTTCTCCCTCGGTTTGCCCTGTCAGGGGGCTGCTGTCCTCCCTGCATCAGCCTTTGCACGGTAATATGGAAGTCTGGAATCTGAAACTACTCCAGGACCCTCAGGAAGGAGGAGTGACAGCCAAGCTCAGAAGCTGCTGGAAGGTGCTGGCAGGAGGGCACTGGAGAGGTCTCCATCTCAGGAAAGTCCGTGGATGCATCCAGAGCATCATCCTGCCTGGACCTGGCCTGACCCCAGGCCGGGAGCTTATGGGACAGAAAAGGACACAGGAGACTGTGGATGCTGGTGGGCAGCTCACCACTTCCCCCAGGATGGACAGCGTGCTGCGAACTCATCACTGGGTATGGATAGAGAGTTGTTCCTTGGGCTGGAGCCTGGGGCTGGAGCTGCTGGAGGCTGGAGCTGGAGGCTGGGCCTAGAGCTAAAGTCTGGAGGCTGAGGCTGGAGCCGGAGGCTGGAGCTGAAGCCTGGAGGTGAGAGCCTGGAGGATGGAGGCTGGAGCTAAAGGGTGGAGGCTGGTCCAGCAAAAAGCCTCCTTGACCATGAGATGCTTGTGTCCAAGTATCAAGACTACCTTCTACCTGGCAGAAGAGATGGGAAGCAGGAATTTGGGGCCTAAAAACTGGGACCGCCCTTCCATGTTATGGCCCAGGGTCACAATTCATGCTCCAGAGTTCAAAGGAGAAAACGCCGCACACTCGGAGCTACTAGAAAGACACTGTATTTTCCACGCCCAGTCTTCTGTCCGCTGCTGGCTAGCTGTAGCTGCATATTGATACAAGCTTTCTATACAGCAGATCTTTTAAATCATTTGCTTAAAGACTGTATTTCATTCACATCCAAATTCAGTTATTTGAAATAAATTTACCTTTAAATAAATTGTATGATGTATGCATTACAAAACACAGTAATTATGATTAGGAAAATGAGCAGGCACTTATAAATAAATCTGGCCTTTCCCCAGCAAGTGATCAAATGATAAATTGGCCATTGATGTTTTGACTCATGTTTTTATCCAGGATTCCATCTGCAACGCTCAAGGTACATTCAAAAGGTCCCGATCCTTCCACAGCCATTTGGACTTGCTCGGGCAGAGCCAGCTTTCTCTTGGATACAAGTCAGAGCGCCTAATCCCACATTTCTTTAATTATCTGCCCAATTCACCTACTTGTTCCAAGGAACAAAGAAGAAAGATGGAGAGAGCCCCACATGATTTAGCCTCCATAACCTGTGTCATCTTGTGTTATCTTTCTTTCTGTTTTTCAAAATGCATTTAAATGCCTCGAATCATGGAAGCACTAGCACCTTACAAGGAAGGCAGAAGGAAGAAAATGGTAACAGTTTAAGTAATTAAGGAAATTAACAAGCAAAAAAAAAAAAAAGAAAAGAAAAGTTCTTCCTGCAGGAATTTAAAAGAAGATTTCTAACATATGCTTCACTGTTTTAAAACAGTATAAGGAAACTTCAAAAAAAATTAGCTGTTATCTCAAATATGATTAAAGTCAGAAAGACGGATTGGGATAGAGACCTAAGCTCCAGATTAGCGGTTCTGTGGTACAGTCCCCAGGCCAGCAGCGTCAGGGGCCTCTGGAAAGGTGTTGGAAATGGGAATTCTTGTCCTCCCTGCCCACCCGACACCTGAAGAATCTCAAGTTCAAGGGAAGGGCCCCGCGATCTGGGTTTGGCAGCCTCCAGAAGGCTTCTGTGCTCTTCAAAGTTTGAGGACAATGGCCCAGAGCCTGGGCCACTCTGCTCCCACTGCACCCCTTGTCACTGTCCCTTTCGTCCCTTTCTCTGCCAGGCCTAGGGGGTCAGAGGGAGGTGGCCCAGCCCCAGGCTCAGGTGAGCACAGGGTGCTGTCACTGCTGGGCTCCCAGAAGAGCTGCACGGGTGCAGGGACAGCGCTGCCACCCCGTGCTCCTTGGCCAGGCAGGAGGCCACGTGGCACAGAAGAGCCTAGGGGATGGCAGGACCCCACGAGGTGAGGCTTGTGCGGCTCTCTGCAAAGCCAGGGAGGCCAGCTCCCTGCTACATGGAAACGGACAGACACAGGAAGTCCTCTCTCAGAGGCTGTCCATGAAACCCCTGTGTTCGTTTCACAGGGCACAGGTTTGAAATTGAGGTCCCTCAGCAGCATGCCAGATGGCCCATGCTGTGCTCCTGCTTTGCTGATTTTCTGCGACTTAGAGAAAGACCCCCAGTAAGCCCCCATAAGTAAGGGGCCCCCATAAGGAATGGAGAAAACAGCCAACAACCTGTCCAAATGCCATGCCCTTCTGAGCTATTGTAGAAATGTAATCCATTATAATGAATAAATTAACAGTAAACATGTAGAATAACATTAATAGTAATAAAATAATAATCACAAAAATGGTTTAAGAAGGAACAACATGAGGCACCTGGGGGGCTCCGTGGGTGAAGCGTCTGACTTCAGCTCAGGTCATGATCCCAGAGTCCCGGCATCGAGCCCCACATCAAGCTCCCTGCTCTGCGGGGAGTCTGCTTCTCCCTCTCCCAGCTCGTGCTTTCTCCCCCCACCTCTCCAAATAAATAAATAAAATCTTTAAAAAAAAAAAAAAGAATAAAGAACATAATTAAGAACTGTAGGGACCATAAAAGGTGCTTCTGGATAAGCAGCTGAGTTCATTCCACAGGGGCGAACTTGAGATGACAGACAGCTCTGAGACGCACGATGAAGGCAGGCTTTAGAGCACTGAGTGCTGTGGAGTCGCAGTGACTTAGTCCCCATGTCCCGCTGCCACAGGACAGCACACGGCTGGGTCCCGCATGGTGCCCCTCAGACAGGGGGCCGGCCACCCCACACCCTTGCAGATCTTGTTATGTCCGGCGAGTATCTCACGCCACCTGTCAAAGTCCTTTCCGGGAAACTTAAAGTGTTAAATGTAGCCCAGGAAGGGCGTAAAATGCTAGAAGAAATGTATGTGAAGATTTATATGAACCTAGAATGGGGGAGAGAGCCCTAAGCATGTTACCAAATGCAGACACTGTTGAAGAATCAATTTGACGGGTTTGAGTAAATACAAATGAAACGCTACAGCAGGTGGAAAGCACAGTAAATAAAAAGCTAAAGGCAGAACTGTAAGGAGCACTGCAATCGCAGACTGGGGAAAAGGGCCAAAGCCTCTTAGCACGTCTCGAACACGATGCGAACATTTGCAGCCAAAACCAGGCAAGCGTATTTTAAAAAGTCAGTTCACAAAAAGTTTTTTAGAAAATCCTAATGGGGGGCGCCTGGGTGGCACAGCGGTTGGGCGTCTGCCTTCGGCTCAGGGCGTGATTCCGGCGTTGTGGGATCGAGCCCCACATCAGGCTCCTCTGCTATGAGCCTGCTTCTTTCTCTCCCACTCCCCTGCTTGTGTTCCCTCTCTCGCTGGCTGTCTCTATCTCTGTCGAATAAATAAATAAAATCTTAAAAAAAAAAAAAGAAAGAAAATCCTAATGGGCATTACTATAGGAAAAATGCCCTTCCACAGCCTACATGACTGGGAAACCAGACAGTGAGTCAACAGGGAGACTGGAGTGCCTGCTTCCCCGCTGGCTGGCCGATGCAGAGAGAGCCAACGCACCCAGGCTGCCCGTGAGAGCAGGGCCCCCTGTGCTGGCCGCAGGGGACAGTCCTGACCTCCGACAGACAGCCCGGGGCTGGGTGGGTCCCGCCACCGCCACCAACAAGCTCAAAGGATGACACCAGACATACTCAGCACAGGACGTTTAAAGTCGAAAATAGTAAACACTAAGCACATCTACTCAGGAAAGAAATTGAAGAAACCACGAGACCCCCAGGGACACCTGCCCACGGTGTGGAGCCTTGAGAAACGGTGTTCTGGGAAACCACAGGAGGTGGGCACAATGCACTTTCCTAAGGAAAAAGTTTACAACAGAGTGCAAAAAAAAGTGTTACTTTTTTGATATCACACATCTGAAAAAAAAATACAGTTACTAACAGTGATTACATCCAGGTGGTGAGATACAAAATTATGTTTTATTACCATCTTCCTGATTTCTATTTCACAACATGACATGTTTAAAGTTACCTTGTTACATTTATACAAATAAAAGAAATACAGACAATACTAAAAGATAGACTTCCAAAAGCTCTGTCTAAACTCCTTGTCCGGTGATGATGGCCCAGCGAATGCATCGGAGACCCCCGTCAAGCGCCAGAAAAAATCCCGTGCCTTGCCTGGAAAGGCGACCTTTTCCCCCAGCCCCGCTCCAGCCAGATTCTACTGGTGGAAGCACAGCAGACACCCGTAAGCCTGCCCTGTCGAACACTCCGAGGTGTTCTAGAAGCTGAGGGATGCCTTGGCACGTTGAAGTCAACGTGGATACGCAAGCGTGCGGTTCTATCCTAATGACCGCCAGCTCACAGAACGCACACGGAGCAGCACAGAGATGGATCCTGCATTTGAGAGTTCTGCTTCTCCTTGTTATCCAGACTCTTCAAGTCTGTAGAGTGACTCTCAAAGAGCTTTTCACAGGCCTTGTGCTCTTAGGTGACTTTTAAACAAGCCCCGTGTAAGAACCTTCTCTGTCTCAGCAAGCAAACTAAATCTCCCCTGTCAGACCGCCGGCCCCACTATAAATAACCCAGACTTTCACGTCTGTGCAATTCCATAATTTCTCTTTCTTTCCCCTGAGGGCTGAAAGCTCCTTCTACAAATACTAGCAGAGAACCGTGCGAAGCCTGCCTCACAGCCCCCAGACCACGCCAAGACTTCAGCACCGCAGAGAAAATGGATAATCCCGCGTTCAGTCTGTCCTGGCGCGGCCTCTCATTCGCGGGCTCCAGGGCTCCAGAGAAACGCGAGCACAATTGCCAACAGGCTTCATTGAAATGAAAACATCATTTTTCCTTCCGTCCATCTCAGGAAAGTCTGAAACTGCCTCTGATAATTAATCCACTGAGAGAAATCAATACTACAACTGGTTGGAGATGAAACAACCCATAGCAAAATAAACTTTTCAGTGACGCTCCGGTAGTTTCTGCAAGTGCAGACGACCTGCTGCAGGTGTGGGTCCTCTCCCCAAATAATCCCGCCCCACAAGTCAATTACCCCGAACCATTTAATGTTGTACAACACTTTTGTGATAAATACAGTCTTTGTTCTCCAAATGTTGACGAGTTGGTTTTCTTTCTCCCGTTAGGAATAGCAAATGAGTCTACAGTTGGAGAGCTGCAAATAGACTGAACAAAATGCTTGCAGATGTGAACGATTTACAAGCAACCAGGAAAACTCGTGCTCGTCCTAGGGGCCATTTGTAAATCCAGGGTGGTTTTGTTTTGTGTCTGTGGGTTTTTTGGGGGAGGGGGCGGATATTTATTTATTTTTGGTTTGTTTTCTTTTTTTGGTTTCCGGGTTTTGGTTCAGCTTTTTTTTTTTTTTTTTTAATTTAATGATTTTTAGAACACCAAGTCGAGCCACCAACATAAGCTGATCACATATTGTACTCAGCTTATTTCTCCTTATAAAGTATTACAGCATCACATTTTTAAAAAATAAATGCAGCTTAGATCATTTGTTCATAAGAAGCAACTGAGTGCTCTGCTGTTTGAAGGGCTGCAGTCCCTGGAGGCATGGAATTTGAACTGAATGAGCAAATCCAAGATGGTACACCTTACGCTTCAGTGGGAGCGCTGTCGTGGCAAATAACGATCACTTAGCCATCATTCGGGTCACCTGTTGTTTAATTTAGCTTGGGCTATCTGGTCTACCTGAATTGCTGCAAAAAAAAAAAAAAAAAAGGAGCCTGTGTTTGGCATGTTCACATAGTTTTCTCAGTTCTTACAACGACCGACAGGGAGAACTGTGAGCTCAGGTATGGAGTCAGACTGCCAGGTTCTGCCTCTTCATAGCAGTGCAACCCCAGACGAGTTGCTTGCTCTCTCTGTGCCTCGGTTTCCCCTTCTATAGAACAGTACCTCCCTCCTGGCGTTGACACAAAGATCGGTTCGGTCTGGTGAGCTCTGGAGCTCAGGACTGTGCTTGGGGTGCGCCAGGGCTGGAGGAAGGCTAGTGATTGCAAATGTCATCCCAGAAGGACCAGGTCCCTTGCTTGGATCTAAGGATACATCAGAAAGAACCTGACCATATTTGCAAACTCCCAACTTCATACTTGTTCCACTGTTTCTAGAAGTAGAAAGAAGGTGCTTGAAAGCCTCAAAAATGGCTTATGAAAGAGCCAGTGCTTTGAGTTGTCTCAAAAACTGAGGGTCCTTCTGAAACGCAGAGCCAAATGCAGATGGCATACTGTTGTTTTCTCTAACTAAATAAGGTGACATTCATTGACTCTCTAAATCCTGTTTTCCATTATAAAATTCCATTATATGCTTTTTAAATTAAAAAATTTGGAGAAAAACAAAGTACATATAAAGGAGGTATATACAAAACCCTAATTGGGAAGAAAGAAGAAACGCCCCCGTTCCCATTTTAAAAAAAGAGAAGAAAAGAAAGGAAAGAAAGGAAACAAACCATGACACCCTTTTTCTGTCCATCCTGCCTCATCCTGGGCAACAAGTAGGAAGTTCTTCATAACAGAAGTAAAGTAAGGTAATCACAGGCATTTTGAGGCACAAATTAAACGCTCTTCTGAGCTGAGAGTCTATTCTGTTGACTTCAGAAACCAGCGGCGCAGGACAAAAGCTCCTCTCCGCAGGATAAGGGGACATCAGCATAGGTGTGGGCAGATCTTCTTGCTCACCCATCTCTCCTTCTGTCCTCAGCACCAGAAATATATGTGCATAATTAGTGTTCCTCCTGGGGTCTTCCCAGTCTGCTTCCTCCTGTAGAATCTGGGATGAAGTTTTTAACCGACCCTTCCAACCTCTCCCTCCTCAAAGTGGTTTCAGAGTTTTGCGTCTACATTTTGCAAAAGGCAACAGGAGCCGGACTGCTCAGAAGGAGGTGATATTAATCACCCACAGATACCCTGAGCCACAGGGTAATTCATTAGCTGCACCCCCGCTCCTTGCAAAAGGCGTTTGAGGAAGATACTACACGTCTCAGAGCAAAGGACTCAGTTCGTTATAACTGGCGATCGGGAAGTCTGCCTTTGAGATTTCTCTCCCTCTCCTTCCTCCTTTAGACACACTCAAGTTTTCCCTGGAGTTCAGAGCAGATTGAAATAATTTTGGAACCTCCCTCTGGGGAGACAGAGAAGGTCTTTCTTAGCAGAAGCTGATTTTCCACTCCTGCTCTGTTCCCTGCTCCCGAGTGCAGTGCTCCCGGCCCACCCTCATGGATGAGTCCGCCGGAAGGCCAGCTCCGGATACAGTCTCTTGACGAACACTGTAACCGCTAGGCAAACGGTGACCCCACGCCAGTGCAGCCCTTGCTGTGGGGCCCAGGGCTGTCCTTTCTGTCCCTGGAGGTCCCACGCTGCCCTGTCCCCGAGCACGGACACCCTGGAAGAGCTGGCACCCAGACCAGAGGCGGTGTGTCCAGTCCTTGCCGCCATGGGCCTGCAAGTCCCAGGGGACCCACGTTTGCCACTTCTCCTCTGGCTCAGAAGGAGGCCGGGAGGACCACCTGCAGTGGACAGGGGGTCCAATGGGAGCAGCTTAGCCACCTGCTTCTCAGCAGCAGACCAGGGTCCTCGGAGTGGCCAGGGGGTCACAGGGCAAGAACAAAGCCTGGGAAAACAGGTCAGACCCATGGCCATGGCAAGAGCTCAGTAGGGCAGGAGGGAGGCCCCTGACGGTGGGAGGAAGGCACCCCTCCCTCCCCAGCATGTCCTCGCTTTCTGCCCGCAGGTCACAGACCTGAAGCCTTGGCCAAGGTCCGGATGTCCACGGTGGGTGGACTCGGGAGCCCATGCACTTGCTGTGAGCCTGCCTCAGGCGCATACAGGCCAGGCTGCCGTTCTCCCGCGACAAGTGGCCGTCCTGTGTGCGGGCTCCCATTTGCGAGGCTTTGGCCCACCCTGTCCACTTAAAAGATCATCCATCACCACCCCAGTTTATAAATCAAGGCGGCCGACTCGCCGTGCACCGCGGTGAGGTCGAAGCGCCCAGAAGTACTTAGCCAATTCCCAGACCCGGCCTGGCGCTCCCTTCTCTCCGCCTCCAGCAGCCAGACCATCCATCATCCCGCACCCACTGAGGCAGAAGGACGCCGACAAAGGAACGCCTGGGAGCCCAACAATGCGGTCTGCCGCGATGCGGGGACGGGAGCTCTTTAAAATTTCCAGCCAGTCCCTTAGCCTTTTGTGTTAACAAAACCTATTCATTTCGGGATTTGGCAGTTCAAATTATTTCAGACAAGACCTCAAGACAAATGGTTATTTGATAGAGTCACACAGCAGAAGTGCAGCCACTGGAAGAACGGGGGCTGCCCCGACGGGCGGCCTGGGGAGGGGGGGCAGGGGAGGGGCGGGGCGTCCCGAGAAAGGGCTGGGGCAGGGATGGGGGAGGGGAGGGGTCTGGGGAGGGGAGGATGCGGCCCGGGAAGGGGCAGGGGCTGGGGTCGAGAAGGGGCTGGGGACAGGAGCCATCCCGGACCGGCTCCGTAGGAGGGCAAATGGGGCTGGAGCTGGAGGCCAAGAAGGGGCGGGGGCAGCAAAGGGGAGGGGACGGGAGCTGTGCCCCGACGGGCGGCGCCCAGAGGAGGCAGGGGTGGGCCCAGGAAGGCGAATGGGGGTGGTGCCGGGCAGGGCGGGGGAGAGGGGAAGGGCGCTGGTCCCCCATGACCGGCCCCAGGAAAGCGAAAGGGGGCGGGGCCTCCTACCCCCAAAACTGCCCTGCCTTCCGGACCTGGGATGCTTTCTAGAAGCCCCAGCTGAAGTTCCCCGGAGGGCGCGCAGGGCAGGCTTGAGAGAGTTGGGGGCACAGATGTTTTCAGCAGTTATCCGTGTCTGGCAAATGGGAAGAAGCCAGCCAAGAGCGGTTTTTCTTCCTATTCCGATTACCTGCTAAGTTGCTTTGTACATATTTCAAACAGGGTCTTTTTTTTGTTTCCTGCAAAGAGAAAACATAAATTGTCCATCGTCCAGGAGAAAGTGAAACAGACAGTTCCCATTACCCCTCACGCTCGCGGAGACTGATTTGCAAAGGTTGGAAAATTGTGTTTGAAGCAATGTAATGACGTGTAATAATTTCCTGTCTGGACGTCAGTGAGAAGCACAGCGAGTGTGGTAATTTTTGTGCTCAGGAGTCGGAGGGGCGCGGTGGGCGGGAGGGAGGCAGGGGAGAGGTCGGGAAGCTCTTTTGTAGGATCTTTCCGTGCAGAAACTACTGAAAGCCTACCTGGAAGGGACAGGTGGCGGCCTGATAAAACCAGCCCCCGGGAGCAGCCGACGGGTACTAACTCCGCTCTGCGTCCCCATTACTCTTGCAGGAGAGCCTGGGCCGCAGGTCCACGCAGGCCGTGTGCGGTTCGCAGGAGGACGGGAGCATCTCCAGCGCGCGGAGTGGGTGAGGCAGACGTCCTGACACAGTGAATCCCATCCACTTGGTGACATGCAAAAATATGTTTAATCTCGGGCTGCGCGGCGTGAAGGAAAACAGACTCAACGTATCAGTAAAGGAAAAACCAGTCTGAGCTTGAGTATCTGCTCTTGTCTCAAGACGGTGCTGTGTCCTGGACATCAGGACCCGCCAAGTGTACAGATCAGCCCGAGACGAATGAAGCGCTTCTCTCACAGTTCGCCTTCTCTCTTCTTGAACGGCAAGAAAATAGTGACGTTTTGTTACGTGCTAGCTTTATTACTCTATTTTCCTGGACAAACTGGCACAAAAATGCCATTGACCCAGGAATATGCCCTAGGAACACGAGTAAGCAGGTCACTCCAGACGGACCCCGTGGGACCGACCCTTTCACCCAGATGCAAGCGTGGCCCTGTGGCCGCCAGGTTTCCGTTCCCTGAGTCGTGGGGTCTAAAGAGGGCCGTGGACGGTCGGGGACCAGGCTCTGCACCCGTTGTCAGGGTCCTGTAAACAGAGACCACTGGCCTCTCTCGGGGCTCCCTGTTCCATCCCCACCAACATCTGCAACGCCCTTTCTGGACATTCTTGTCCCTGAAGAATGAGCCACATGGCCTGGGAAGCCTCTTCCATGTCTGCAGGGACCTTAAAAATAGCAACCCCCCACAAATCTGGTATGGAGTGCCTTTCGTCTGTCATTTCTGGGAGGGAGACTTCAGAGCCGCCCCGGGGGCAGCCGGCCTGTCTGGACCCGCTGCACTGGCCTGTGGTGAAGAGTCCTGAACTTCCTATTTTAAAAAATATGCGTAACAGCCTTTTAATGAATGCCGAGTGATTAAATCATTAAATTAATCTCCTCCTGCCCCCACCCCCACCCCAGAACAAGGGGTAGACAGTCCACATGGGCTCAGACAGGCCCTTCCTGAGCTCAGCCCTGCAGGACAGGGGCAGAGGCAGAGGCAAAGCCCCCGGCTCATCAGCCCCTGGCCTCACTCACCCGGTGCTCACACCCTCTTCCCAGCCACTCTAGGGAGAACAGAGCTGACTCACATCACAGTGCCCCCTGTGCCACTATCGCTGTCAAATAACCCAAGTCCCCTTTCAGCTTATGTGAAGAAATGAATTTCTAATTGTGAAGTTCCAAACATCCAGAACTGTGCTGGTCTCACTGCTACTAACAAGTTGCCATGAACTTGGCAGCCTAAAGCAACATGCGTTTATTAACTCCCGGTGCTGTGGGTCAGGAGTCTGGGCTCGGTTTTGCCGGGGCCTCTGCTCAGCGTCTAACCAGGCTGTGCTCCAGGCGTCGATGGGCTGAGTTCCTACCTGCAGGCTGGACTGGGGAAGAACCCACTTCCAAGCTCACTGTGGCTGTTAGAATCCATTTCCCCGTGGCAAGGCCTTGGCTGGGGCCATGCTTGGGCCCTCAGACTGCCCACAGCTCCTCACCATGTGAGGTCACCAGCACAGTCCCTGCCTTCGTCAAGCCCACAGGAGAGACTCTCCAGTGTGCCGAGAAGGAACTTCGGAGGGAACAGGATGCCACATCCTATTGGCTGGAAGCAAGCTACAGGTCCCACCCACAGTCAGCGTGCAGGCTTTCACATGGGTGTGAACTCCAGGAGGCAGTAATCAGGAGGACCACCTCCGGTCTGCCTGCCTTCTGCAGGATGAGTCATTCCCACCTAAATGCCCATCCCCCGTGTCCTTAAGAGGGGCCTTCTGGAGAGCTTGGTTCCGGGCCCTGCATTGTCTCCCCAGCAGCCAGAGGCGACCATGCCCCCCTGTGTGAGAGACTGGACCATGTGCCCAGACTGATTATGACGACTGTCTTGGGGCTCACCCACCTACGACCCCCCTGTGTGTCACACTCTGTGTCTGACAGAGCCAAGAAGACCCAGAGGCCCACGTTTTGTCACTGTTGCACCGTCCTGCAAGGGGAGTTTAGGGTTGGAGGACCATCAGAAGTGGATGTGGCAGTATTTAATGAGCGCCTACTGTGTGAAAACCCTGGGGGCCAGGCGAGGGGATGTGGCGCCTGCCTGGGGTCCACATATACTTTCCCCATCAAGGTGCTGGAGAGGAATGTAATGGTGAGTCGTCTGCAGCAAGTCCTTTAGAACCGGCAGTCCCCAGGACAGAGACCTTCGTGCACGGAGCATCACACCCCACAGCCAGCTCAGGTGACCCCGTGACGGTGCCGCAGGAGCGGGGCAGCTGCTGTCACCTGCATTTCACTGATCGGAGGTGAGCGCAACATGGAGCACTGTCCTCAACACCTCCCTCAACACCACCCCCCGCCGCCATCAGCAGAGGCACTTGGGAACTTAACTTATCGGAAATGCACATTCGGGGCCCCACCCAGGCCCAGCTCTGTCACTGGCTGGGGGTGGAAGCAGGAACCTGCCCTATGGAGCCCTGGGGTGGTTCTGATGCTCGAGGCTGAGAGCCACGGGTCCAGATCACAAGCCAGGCTCCTCGGCTCGAGATCTCAGCCTTGCACATACACACACACACACACGTGCACACACACATGCGTGCACACACACACACGCAAGCATGTGTACCAGGAAACTGCAAGGCCATCAAAAGAGCAGTCTGCATACCACGTTGAAGAGATCGTCTAGATTGTCTCTCACATTTTCATTTTCACTGGCATTTAGTGTTTTTATGGTCCTGTGTTATTATTTGAGATAGTTTTGTGAAAAAATTATAGGCCAAGGAGCAGCAGCTACACACAGAATATCAATTACAAAATCATAAATTAAGTTTTACGGACATTTAATTATAGGGACACAAAGTGCGTTGCAGCATCTTTATATATTAGAACTAGAAAGACATATTTAGGCTCTTTTTTAATCTTTGCAAAAAAAATAGTGGGTATGTAATCAAGCCCATTAACTTGTTAATTAATCAGGAAAAAAAATCTTTACTTGTGATCATTCAGGGAAAAAACGTTGTGATGAAGTGGTCGCCCTGCAGGACTGAGAGAGCATCGGGCCCGTGCACCTGCTCGCTAAAGCTTGCTGTCTGGTCTCCTTCTGACTCCTCCACGGGCTCTGTGAAATTCTGCTTTTAGTTAGGCTCAAGCCGCCAAGGAGTTATCTGTGTCCTGGCCCTTAATCTCTGATCTGGAGGGATCAGCTGGCCCTCGGCCGATATCAGAACGAGGAGTTTCTCCTGTGAGGCCATGTGCTTTACAAATGACCCAGGTTTTAAATTCTTGTAAAAGACTAGCTGCTCTTGGGTTTCCTGGCAGAAAGGGAAAGCATGGAAAGTGAAAGTAACCTCAACTCAACACCAGCCTGTGTGAGCTATAACCAAGGCCACTTGTAGAGCTGTCTGGAACTTTCCTAAAATCAGTAATTAAAGCTGGCACAAGTCAGAGCAGAGAGGGAGAGGGGACTAAAGCCGTGGAGCGTGGGTGCCCACGGGCCTGTCTCTAAGCGCAGAGCTGTCCCCAGAGGGTCAGGCCTGCACCCACCACAGAGAGGCCCTCCAGGGTTCACAGCTTCCCACCACCAGGCAAGCAGCAGTGCGGGAGCACGGGTATGCGTGTACACGGGCCAGACCTCAGAGGATGCAGGCAGGTGGAAGGAGCAGGGCAGCCCGTGTGGCTGGCAGCGCACTGGGAGCGATGCCTGAGGTCCCCGAGGCCAGAGCTGTAGGCAGACTGAGGGGAACTTGCAGGGCTGCTAGAACTTTCCTGTGGAAACAGAAATTTTTGGAGAGTCCTAACTGATGGGTACTGTGGTCTACATGTTAAATAAAGGTGTGTCTGGTTGCTGTGTGGGGGTAGATGTTTGGGGTCTGTGAGGGTGGATGGTTGGGGTCTGTGAGGGTGGATGGTTGGGGCCTGTGAGGATGGATGATTCTGGACTGTGAGGTGGATGGTTGTGGACTGTGAGGGTGGATGGTTGTGGTCTGTGAGGGTAGATGGTTGTGGACTGTGAGGGTGGATGGTTGGGGTCTGTGTGAGGGTGGAAGGTTGGGGCCTGTGAGTTGGATGGTTGGGGTCTGTGAGGGTGGATGGTTGTGGACTGTGAGGTAGATGGTTGTGGACTGTGAGGTGGATGGTAGGGATCTGTGAGGTGGATGGTTGTGGACTGTGAGGGTGGATGGTTGGGGTCTGTGAGGTGGATGGTTGTGGACTGTGAGGGTGGATGGTTGTGGACTGTGAGGGTGGATGGTTGGGGACTGTGAGGGTGGATGGTTGGGGTCTGTGAGGGTGGATGGTTCTGGACTGTGAAGGTGGATGGTTGGGGTCTGTGAGTGTGGATGGTTGTGGACTGTGAGGTGGATGGTTGGGGACTGTGAGGGTGGATGGTTGGGGTCTGTGAGGGTGGATGGTTCTGGACTGTGAGGGTGGATGTTTCTGGACTGTGAGGTGGATGGTTGGGGTCTGTGAGGGTAGATGGTTCTTCACTGTGAGGGTGGATGGTTCTGGACTGTGAGGTGGATGGTTGGGGTCTGTGAGGGTGGATGGTTGGGGCCTGTGAGTTGGGTGGTTGGAGTCTGTGGGGGTGGATGTTTCTGGACTGTGAGGGTGGATGGTTCTGGACTGTGAGGTGGATGGTTGGCATCTGTGAGGGTGGTTCGTTGTGGACTGTGAGGTGGATGGTTGTGGACTGTGAGGGTGGATGGTTGGGGCCTGTGAGTTGGCTGGTTGGGGTCTGTGAGGGTGGATGGTTCTGGACTGTGAGGTAGATGGTTGGGGTCTGTGAGGGTGGATGGTTCTGGACTGTGAGGTAGATGGTTGGGGGTCTGTGAGGGTGGATGGTTCTGGACTGTGAGGTAGATGGTTGGGGGTCTGTGAGGGTGGATGGTTCTGGACTGTGAGGTAGATGGTTGGGGGTCTGTGAGGGTGGATGGTTCTGGACTGTGAGGTAGATGGTTGGGGGTCTGTGAGGGTGGATGGTTCTGGACTGTGAGGTAGATGGTTGGGGGTCTGTGAGGGTGGATGGTTCTGGACTGTGAGGTAGATGGTTGGGGGTCTGTGAGGGTGGATGGTTCTGGACTGTGAGGTAGATGGTTGGGGGTCTGTGAGGGTGGATGGTTCTGGACTGTGAGGTAGATGGTTGGGGGTCTGTGAGGGTGGATGGTTCTGGACTGTGAGGTAGATGGTTGGGGGTCTGTGAGGGTGGATGGTTCTGGACTGTGAGGTAGATGGTTGGGGGTCTGTGAGGGTGGATGGTTCTGGACTGTGAGGTAGATGGTTGGGGGTCTGTGAGGGTGGATGGTTCTGGACTGTGAGGTAGATGGTTGGGGGTCTGTGAGGGTGGATGGTTCTGGACTGTGAGGTAGATGGTTGGGGGTCTGTGAGGGTGGATGGTTCTGGACTGTGAGGTAGATGGTTGGGGGTCTGTGAGGGTGGATGGTTCTGGACTGTGAGGTAGATGGTTGGGGGTCTGTGAGGGTGGATGGTTCTGGACTGTGAGGTAGATGGTTGGGGGTCTGTGAGGGTGGATGGTTCTGGACTGTGAGGTAGATGGTTGGGGGTCTGTGAGGGTGGATGGTTCTGGACTGTGAGGTAGATGGTTGGGGGTCTGTGAGGGTGGATGGTTCTGGACTGTGAGGTAGATGGTTGGGGGTCTGTGAGGGTGGATGGTTCTGGACTGTGAGGTAGATGGTTGGGGGTCTGTGAGGGTGGATGGTTCTGGACTGTGAGGTAGATGGTTGGGGGTCTGTGAGGGTGGATGGTTCTGGACTGTGAGGTAGATGGTTGGGGGTCTGTGAGGGTGGATGGTTCTGGACTGTGAGGTAGATGGTTGGGGGTCTGTGAGGGTGGATGGTTCTGGACTGTGAGGTAGATGGTTGGGGGTCTGTGAGGGTGGATGGTTCTGGACTGTGAGGTAGATGGTTGGGGGTCTGTGAGGGTGGATGGTTCTGGACTGTGAGGTAGATGGTTGGGGGTCTGTGAGGGTGGATGGTTCTGGACTGTGAGGTAGATGGTTGGGGGTCTGTGAGGGTGGATGGTTCTGGACTGTGAGGTAGATGGTTGGGGGTCTGTGAGGGTGGATGGTTCTGGACTGTGAGGTAGATGGTTGGGGGTCTGTGAGGGTGGATGGTTCTGGACTGTGAGGTAGATGGTTGGGGGTCTGTGAGGGTGGATGGTTCTGGACTGTGAGGTAGATGGTTGGGGGTCTGTGAGGGTGGATGGTTCTGGACTGTGAGGTAGATGGTTGGGGGTCTGTGAGGGTGGATGGTTCTGGACTGTGAGGTAGATGGTTGGGGGTCTGTGAGGGTGGATGGTTCTGGACTGTGAGGTAGATGGTTGGGGGTCTGTGAGGGTGGATGGTTCTGGACTGTGAGGTAGATGGTTGGGGGTCTGTGAGGGTGGATGGTTCTGGACTGTGAGGTAGATGGTTGGGGGTCTGTGAGGGTGGATGGTTCTGGACTGTGAGGGTGATGGTTGGGGTCTGTGAGGGTGGATGGTTGTGGACTGTGAGGTGGATGGTTGGGGTCTGTGAGGGTGGATGGTTGTGGACTGTGAGGGTGGATGGTTAGGGTCTGTGTGAGGGTGGATGGTTGGGGTCTGTGAGTTGGGTGGTTGGAGTCTGTGGGGTGGATGTTTCTGGACTGTGAGGTAGATGGCTGGCGTCTGTGTGAGGGTGGATGGTTGGGGCCTGTGAGGTAGATGGTTGGGGTCTGTGAGGGTGGATGGTTGTGGACTGTGAGGTAGATGGTTGGGGTCTGTGAGGGTGGATGGTTGTGGACTGTGAGGTAGATGGTTGGGGCCTGTTAGGGTGGATGGTTGTGGACTGTGAGGTGGATGGTTGGGGTCTGTGAGGGTGGATGGTTGTGGACTGTGAGGTAGATGGTTGGGGTCTGTGAGGGTGGATGGTTGTGGACTGTGAGGGTGGATGGTTGGGGCCTGTGAGGGTGGATGGTTGTGGACTGCGAGGGTGGATGTTTGGGGTCTGTGAGGGTGGATTGTTGTGGACTGTGAGGGTGGATGGTTGGGGCCTGTGAGGTGGATGGTTGGGGTCTGTGAGGGTGGATGGTTCTGGACTGTCAGGTAGATGGTTGGGGTCTGTGTGAGGGTGGATGGTTGTGGACTCTGAGGTGGATGGTTGGGGTCTATGAGCGTGGATGGTTCTGGACTGTGAGGTGGATGTTTGGCGTCTGTGAGGGTGGTTCATTGTGGACTGTGAGGTGTATGGTTGTGGACTGTGAGGGTGGATGGTTGGGGCCTGTGATGGTGGATGGTTGGGGTCTGTGAGGGTGGATGGTTCTGGACTGTGAGGTAGATGGTTGGGGTCTGTGCACAGACAATTTTGTATATACCTTGTCATGCCAATAAAATGATTGAAATTGAAATTCATTCCACTTTGGTGCTGGTAGAATCACTTTAACTATAATCAAGGGTGGAATTAGAAACAGTAGGACGCCAGTGTAACTAGGGCTGTCTGTTGAAGAAGTCATTTTTAGAGTCTGAATTCTGATTTTTGCCCACTTTCATGATGGCAAAGAAACTTGTCACCAGCCTACTTGAGTTCTCATTTTTCTCCTCTGGATAGGAAGCCCGTGTCATTCAGCTGTTCCTTGGCTAAATTATAGTAAAGGTGTTGAATATCCAGAGTAGTGAGGAGACCTTCCAGGAGTAAGCATATTTTGGTGATGGTGATGGCATAAATGCAGGTGATGATGGTGTGTGTGGTGCTGCAGATGATCGGTGGACTGCTGCCACTGCTGATAACGGTGATGCTGATGCTGATGATAGCGTGGTGGAGATAGTGATGGTGGTAATGATGGTGATGACGGTGATGATGTGTGATAATGTTGATTATGATGGTGATGATGGTGAAAATGCTGATTATGATGGTGATGATGGTGATAATGTTGATTATGATGGTGATGATGCGGTGATATTGTTGAATATGATGGTGATGATGGCGATACTCGTTGAATATGATGGTGATGATGGTGATGATTTTGGTGAAGTGATGATGATGATGATAATGAAGGTAATGATCATGTTGGTGATGATGATGGTGGTGATGATTTTGATGAAGTGATGACAGTCTTGATACTTGCAGGAATGATCATGCTGGTGTTGATGGTGATGATAGCAACACGATGTGATGGTTGTGATGATGATAGTGGTGATAAATAAAGGTGGTGATGGTGGTAATGCTGGTTATGTGGTGATAATGATAAACATGCTAGCTAACATCCGATGGGTTCTTACCACATGTGTACTTGATAGTATCAGCAATCATATTTGATAATATACACTTATCTAGATTTAGGCTTATAAGGAAGAGACATTATTATTCTTATTTTATTAGAGAATATTAAGATTTCAAGGGTTGTGAAAGTGCTCCGGACACTCTAATCTGCTTTTATCCATTCTAGCTCCATAGCATTGAAATAGCAAAACGGTGAAAACAGACAGAGTTTAGGATTACGTGGCCGTCGTACTCAAGTGTTTTTAGTCACTAATACACACATCATCTTCCTCACTTTCCTCGTGGGTCACTTTAACTAGAGGTAACCAAGAGAGATGATGGCTATCATGAATGCTCAAGGCTACTCTGTGACACATCTGTCAGGACATCACCCCCGCCTTTCTTAAGGCGTAATTACTGCCAGACATCATCTTGATCCAGCCCCTTCGTTTTCATCCACAGCTCTTACCTCCATCATCAGATACATGATGCCCCTCTTGCTTACCTGTTTACTGTCCGTCTGCACCCTGTGGAGTAGACCATAAGTCTGTGAGGAGGAGTGCATTTTTGTCTGTTTGATTCACGACACAACCCCAACATCTAGAATGATGTCAGGCACATAGAAGTTGCTCAATATATATTATTAAACGCATGAGCTACCTCATGAAAACTGTGAATGTAGTACTAATTTTAAGTACCTTCCAGAAATAACTTAGATTTTTTTTTTTAAGATTTTATTTATTTATTTGACAGAGAGAGACAGCCAGCGAGAGAGGGAACACAAGCAGGGGGAGGAGAGAGGAAGAAGGAGGCTCCCAGCGGAGAAGCCTGATGTGGGGCTCGATCCCAGAACGCCGGATCACGCCCCTGAGCCAAAGGCAGACGCTTAACAACTGCGCCACCCAGGTGCCCCCAGAACAACTTAGATTTCTGTCCAGATGAAGTAACAGAGTAGGATTTACTTCCCACATGAAATGATCAAAACAAGTTCCTGATTAAATATATAAAATGACTGTTTTCAGATATCAGTCAACACGAGCCAGCAGTCTCTGAGAGAAAATACAAACAAGGAGTCTGAGGATTACCCCAGTTTAGTGCCTGAAGAGATTCCAGATGTCAGTTCAGGGAGGAAAATAGAGGCAAAATCCAGCATTCCCTGGATTTGGAAAAAAAAAAAAAAACAATAAATAACAAAACAGAATTGGTATGTTGGGGAACTCAAAGCAGCTGAAGCTCATGGGGTAGAAGCCCAAAAAGAGAAATCCTGCACAGAAGGCGCATGCGGAAATCTATGGAGACCTCCACCCCACCCTGCTGAGGGAAGCTGAGTACTGGCCAGCACATGCACGTGACGGAAGTGTCTGTGCCAGGAAAAAGTCCCGAGGGCACAGTGTGAGTGGGAATAGGCCAGGAATCAGTAGAGAATCATAGGTATCACCTCAGTAGAAGGGGCAGAAGTCGGCCCCTGCTAAGACCACACTAGCCTCACATAGCAAGGCTGAGAAGCAAGGACTGAATTAAACTGTTGCCCCATAATTTAACTGAAATTCAGAAATAAAGTTCAAGGATATTTATATGAATATAAAAAAATACCCACACCAAACAAGGCAAAATTTGCAAAGTCTAACATCTAATAAAAAGTTACCAGGCATGCAAAGAAGCAGAAAACCATGACCTATGATGAGGGAGAAGTCAGTCAATATAAGCAGACTCCAGAAATAAGACAAAGGTTAAAAATAGTGTGACAAAGACATCAGAGCAAAGTTATTGTGCCCATACTCTATAATGCTCAAGCAGAGATTGAAACATTAAAGAAAACACATGGAAGGTATATGAGTAGCCTTCAATCAAACTCCTGTCGAGATGAGAAAATCAAGCACCACATGAAATGCACACAGGGTGTTAAAGTGCAAAGCAGGTTACACACTGTGGAAGAAAGATCACGAATTTGAAGAACTAGCAAGACAGGCAGTCCAAAGTCAAGGACACGGGGGGAAGAGGGCATCAGGGAGTGGTAGGGCCAACATCAGCAGCCTCCTACACACATCATTTGAGATCCTGAAGGTAGGGGAGAGAAAAATATTTGAAAGTAACCTGAAAATTTTCCAAATTTGAAGAAAATGAAAGACCACAAAAGTTCACTGCTGCTAGCACAAAAACATGAGGTGAGGTGCATTGAACCAAATATTTTTTTAAGCTAGGGGATAAAGAGAAAATCTTTAGAATTAGTCAGAGAAAAGACACATGGTCTGAAGATGGAACAAATACAAGCAGATTTTTTCATGAAAAACAGTTCAAACCAGAAGAAAGTGAAGGACACCAATGAAATTCTGAAAAACAAAACAAAACCACAAAACAAGAAATATTTACCAGTAAAAGATCTTCAAAATGGAAAAAAATAAAGTCTGCTTTGGCATATGCGAGCAGAAAAATCCCAGCCAGTAGACCTGCCATTGCAATGTTAGAGGATGTCTTAAGAAGGAAAAATGACAAATCGTTGGAAATCTAGGACAAAAAATGAAGAAATAAAGAGCATCTTAAGAGGTGATAATAAGTGATTTTAATCTCTCAGAAGATAACTGACTGTTTGAAGAACAGTAGTAACGGTGTAGTGAAGTGTCGACCCCATATGCGGAGGCACAACTTGTGACAGCAACAGCCTGGGAATGAGAGACAAGGCTGCGAGTGCACTTGGTAGGGTTCTTGCCGAACACCTGAAGGTAGGCAGATAAGGTAAATGTTTAGGTTATAATCCCTAAAGCCACCACTAAGGAAAATAATTACCTTTTAATAAGCTAATAAAAGGTATAAAATGGAATCATAAGCATAATCTGAAACAAAATAGGAAAAGAGAAAAAGAGAACAAAGAACTAACAGAGGACTTTTCAAATAGCAATAGGATAAATTTAAACCCAACTGCATCAATAATCACATAAAATACAAATGATCCAAAAACCCCATCAAAAAGCAAGCAGATTTCAGCGGTGCCTCATTGGCTCAGTCGGTTAAGCACCTGCCTTGGCTCAAGTCATGATCCCAGGGTCCTGGGGTCAAGCCCCACATTGAGCCTCCCTGCTCCAGCGGAGGGTCTGCTTCTCCCTTCCCACTCCCTCTGCTCATGCTCTGGGTTCTCTGTCAAATAAATAAATAAATAAAATCTTTTAAGAAAAAGCAGATCTCAATGTAAAAATTTTGCAGTGCAAAACCCTAAATATCCTAACTGAAAACCCACTTGAAATGTCAAGGATGGAAAATATACCATGAAAATACTAATCAGAGAAAGCTGGGCTGCTTATATTAAAATCAGACAAGGTAAATTTTAAAGCAAAGAATATTACCAGGATAAAGAAGATCATTTCTTTATCAAGAAACGCATGCACCCTGGGCAAATGTAAACATCTAATAATATGAAGCACTTAACTGGATGAAACTAAAGGAGTGTTTCTAGTTTTCAAGAAAATACATAATCACGGTCAGAGATTTAAACACCTTTCCAGCAACAACTTTAGAACAAGGAGAGAAAACCAGCAGGAACTCAGAAGGCTTGAAGCACTTCTGCCCTGCCCTAACGTTTTGGTCCGTGCAACAGAGCGCTGCAGTCACATTGTCTTTAAAGGGTACACAAAGCCTCACCGAGATAGACTGTATTCAGAACCATAACACCAGCCTTCAACTCAGATAGACTACGCTCTATCTCTATGCTCTGCGCTTAACCAAAGGAAATGAAATTAGAAATCAATAACAGAAAACACATCTGGAAAATCCCTAAATATTTCTAAACTAAATAAAACACTCAAAGTAAGTGTTTCCAAAGAATAAATCTAAAGTAAAAATTTTAAAAATGTATATTTGAGCTGAATTAAAATCCATAGAACCACATATTGAAATATGTGGGCTGCAGCTGAAGCAGGGTAAGTTACTATTTATAATGTTAGGAATATTTATACTCTGAAGAAGAAACAGTCTAAATTAGTAACTTCTGCTCCTCTCCCTGAAGAAGCTAGTAAAAATAACAAATGAAACCAAAGTAAGAATAAAAAAACCTAAGAAAAGAACAAAAAGAATGGCATAAGAATGGAAAAAGCTCAGAGAAAATAAAGAAACCAAACCAGGTGTTTCGAGAAGATCCATAAAATTGATAAGCTTCTAGCTACATGGATCTGGCTACGTGGAAAAAAAAGACTCAAATTATCAAACAAGCAGGAATGAGACATCACTACGGGTTCTAAAGATACTAAAATTTTATAGATATGTGTTTATTATTACGACAGTACTACACTGACACAAAAACCAAACACAAAAGTTGTTACAAAGCAAACTACAAGCCAACATTTCTCGTGGAAGATGCAAAGATTTTAGCAAATCAAATACAACAAATCTAAAAATGATGATATTTTATAATCAAATGGGGCTAACAACATGTGCAAACTATTTGAGAACTCAAAAATTAATCAATGCAATCCACTCTATTAACAAATTTTTTAAAAAATTCACAGATCATCATAATAGTTACAGAAAATACATTTATCAAATCTAAGAACTTCTAATAAGCTAGTAATAGGAGGGACTTCGCAACCTGAGAAAGGGCGCATCTGCGAACACAACAGCAGCCCACAGCCGATCCTGCATCGAATGAGGAAGACTGAGGTCCGGGCAACCCGTAAGGTCAGGACCAGCGGGGTGTCTGCTCAGCGGTGTATTCAACATGACACCCATTGTGGTCACTCATAAACACGCGTGACCTGTGTCTTGTAAGTGGCCACAAAATGCAGAATTCACAGTGACTATTAAATCATTATTTAATGCATAGAAAGCTTTTAATAAAATTGGGGTGGAGCCGCTGAGCAAGGTCGCTGAGCTGATCCCCCTGCAGAGGAGGGCCGCTTGCTACCTGCAGTCTTCTCCAAGCTGCGCACACACCCCAGCCCCCATCTTTGTACAACTCACGGGAAAGGTAACCGCATCTCCTGTGTGCATTGGGTTTGTAAAATAAAACCCCATGTTGGAATGTAGTGTTCCAACTCCCCTGTTTTCTGGACAGCTAGATCTCCCGGGTCCCCCCAGGAAACCCAGGGCCCAGGAGCTTCCGGAGTGGGCTCAGAAATCTCTAGGCTGGCCTCGGGTTTGCAAAAACCTCACAGACAGTACTGTAGCTCTTTAATGTAACTACGTTATCTGTTTATGCTCTGTGACATTCTCCGAGTCCTAACTGCAAGCTGTTCCACATCACGGTGTGGATGTGCGCCGGTGTGTGCGTGCGTGCGTGTGACCTGTGGTGGCTTTCATTTGCATGTTTTAAGCTCTTATGGGGAGACACGGCCTGTGAGTGGGCTACACAGGGCAATTGCACCGTGTCTACAGTCAGTTGTGCTGGGAGGCCCCCGGGCCAGTGATACAGGGACCAGAGAAGGCTGGCATCACAGAAGGGACCAGCCCACACACACAGGTGGTTCTGAATCCCACACTCCTCACTGAGGATCTGGGTTCATACAGGGGCAGAGATGCGGAGAGGACAGGGAGAGCCTTTGAAGGGAGGTACACTGCGCCGCTGTGGGTTCTTCCGCTTGTCCGTCACACATGCAGCGGGCTGCCACAAGTTCTGCAGAAGGCTCTGAGCTTCCCGGGGTGGTGGCCGCTGTCCCAGACGCCGCTCAGAGCCTCCCTCATGGGCCTCGCTGCCGAGCTGGCACATGTCTGTGGCCGAGGCCCGGCCCCCGCCTCTCCTTTGGGGACATCCGGAAGACAGGAATACTCACAGGCTCTACGAAGGTGCTTGAAGTGACCCCGTGTGATGCTTGCCTACGAATAGATATCTCCACGGTCTGGCCCCGTGAGAACGCCAGGCCAGGCAGGCAGCTGTGTACCGCTGGGCAGCACCGGGAGAGGGCCGCACTCGGTCCCCTGTACTGTGGCGCCACCCTGCTTCCGGCTGAGTCAGACCGAAGGATATGCAGGAGTGCCAGCGGTCAATGCACTCCACACTGTGATGGGGAACAGCGGGGACCAGGGTACTGGGACCCCTCCCCGCTCCAGACACAGAGCCCATCTGCTAGGAAGGAGGTCCCATGGGGAAGGTGTTGGGAGTTGGGGCAGGGGCAGAGCACCCCAGAGCAGTGGACCAGGTGTGCACAAAGCCAGTTTTTACAGCAAAGACTGAGACAGCACAAGGCCCCAGGCCTGCCGAGGAGCCTGACAGCTGGTCTGGGGCTCGGAGGGTCAGGCCTCTCAGCAAAGCCTGCAGCTCTAGGGGCTCATTTCTTGGATGGCGAGGAGCAGAACCAATGCCTCCCCACCATCCTTTCCTCCAAAATCACTGCAGACCCGCCAGGGGTTGGACCTTGTGTGGCTGAGCCACTGCAGGGGTGAGAGGAGAACAGGTCTGTGGGCCCACGCACTTCATGGAGGGGTGGCCCACCCGAGGGCCCACCCACATAAAGACCCTCCTTATGTGGGCAGCCTTGCCAGCTTGCACGTCCGGCCTGAACCAGCTTCTCCTCGGTTTGTCTCTGTCAGGGCTGCTGTCCTCCCTGCATCAGCCTTGCACGGCACAGGAAGTCTGGAATCTGAAACTACTCCAGGACCCTCAGGAAGGAGGAGTGACAGCCAAGCTCAGAAGCTGCTGGAAGGTGCTGGCAGGAGGGCACACTGGAGAGGTCTCCATCTCAGGAAAGTCCGTGGATGCATCCAGAGCATCATCCTGCCTGGACCTGGCCTGACCCCAGGCCGGAGCTGTGGGACAGAAAAAGGACACAGGAGACTTGATGCTGGTGGGCAGCTCACCACTTCCCCAGGATGGACAGCGTGCCGCGAACTCATCACTGGGTATGGATAGAGAGTTGTTCCGCTGGAGCCTGGGGCTGGAGCTGCTGAGGCTGGAGCTGGAGGCCGGGCCTAGAGCTAAAGTCTGGAGGCTGAGGCTGGAGCCGGGAGGCTGGAGCTGAAGCCTGGAGGTGAGAGCCTGGAGGATGGAGGCTGAGCTAAAGGGTGGAGGCTGGTCCAGCAAAAGCCTCCTTGACCATGAGATGCTTGTGTCCAAGCATCAAGACTACCTTCACCTGGCAGAAGAGATGGGAAGCAGGAATTTGGGGCCTAAAAACTGGGACCGCCCATGTTATGGCCCAGGGTCACAATTCATGCTCCAGAGTTCAAAGGAGAAAACGCGCACACTCGGAGCTACTAGAAAGGAGCACCGGCTTTTCCACGCCCAGTCTTCTGTCCGCTGCTGGCTAGCTGTAGCTGCAGTGGATATTGATACGTTTTTCTTCTATACAGCAGATCTTTTAAATCATTTGCTTAAAGACTGTATTTCATTCACATCCAAATTCAGCTATTTGAAATAAATTTACCTTTTAAATAAATTGTATGATGTATGCATTACAAAAACACAGTGTAATGCGTGATTAGGAAAATGAGCAGGCACTTATAAATAAATCTGGCCTTTCTCAGCAAGTATCAAATGATAAATTGGCCATTGATGTTTTGACTCATGTTTTTATCCAGGATTCCATCTGCAACGCTCAAGGTACATTCAAAAGGTCCCGATCCTTCCACAGCCATTTGGACTTGCTCGGGCAGAGCCAGCTTCTGGATACAAGTCAGAGCGCCTAATCCCACATTTCTTTACCTTATTATCTGCCCAGACTCCACCTACTTGTTCCAAGGAACAAAGAAATAGAAAGATGGAGAGAGCTCCACATGATTTAGCCTCCATAACCTGTGTCATCTTGTGTTATCTTTCTTCTGTTTTTCAAAATGCATTTAAATGCCTCGAATCATGGAAGCACTAGCACCTTACAAGGAAGGCAGAAGGAAGAAAATGGTAACAGTTTACAATTAAGGAAATTAACAAGCAAAAAAAAAAAAAGAAAAGCAAAGCTCTTCCTGCAGGAATTTAAAAGAAGATTTCTAACATATGCTTCACTGTTTTAAAACAGTATAAGGAAACTTCAAAAAAATTAGCTGTTATCTCAAATATGATTAAAGTCAGAAAGACGGATTGCATAGAGACCCAAGCTCCAGATTAGCGTTCTGTGGTACAGTCCCCAGGCCAGCAGCGTCAGGGGCCTCTGAAAGGTGTTGGAAATGGGAATTCTTGTCCCTCCTGCCCACCCGACACCTGAAGAATCTCAAGTTCAAGGGAAGGGCCCCGCGATCTGGTTTGGCAGCCTCCAGAAGGCTTCTGTGCTCTTCAAAGTTTGAGGACAATGGCCCAGAGCCTGGCCACCTGTCTCACTGCACCCTCTTGTCACTGTCCCTTTCGTCCTCTTTCTCTGCCAGCCCAGGGGCTCAGGAGGGAGGCCCAGCCCCAGGCTCAGGAGCACAGGGTGCTGTCACCGCTGGGCTCCCGTGAAGAGCTGCAACGGCGCAGGGACAGTGCTGCCACCCCGTGCTCCTTGGCCAGGCAGGAGGCCACGTGGCACAGAAGAGCCAGACGGGCAGACCTCACGAGGTGAGGCTTGTGCGTTCTCTGCAAAGCCAGGGAGGCCAGCTCCCCGCTACATGGAAACGGACAGACACAGGAAGTCCTCTCTCAGAGGCTGTCCATGAAACCCTGTGTTCGTTCTACGGGCACAGGTTTGAAATTGCAACGTCCCCAGCATGCCAGATGGCCCATGCTGTGCTCCTGCTTTGGTTGATTTTCTATACTTAGAGAAAGACCCCCAAAGCCCCCATAAGGGGCCCCATAGAATGGAGAAAACAGCCAACAACCTGTCCAAATGCCATGCCCTTCTGAGCTATTGTAGAAATGTAATCCATTATAATGAATAAATTAACAGTAAACGTAGGAATAACATTAATATTAGTACAAATAATAATCACAAAAATGGTTTAAGAAGGAACAACATGAGGCACCTGGGGGCCCACAGAAGCCGCCTGACTTCAGCTCAGGTCATGATCCCAGAGTCTCGCATCGAGCTCCCACATCAAGCTCCCTGCTCTGCGGAGTCTGCTTCTCCCTCTCCCAGCTCACAGGCTTTCTCCCCCACCTCTCCAAATAAATAAAAAATAAAATCTTTAAAAAAAAGAATAAAGAACATAATTAAGAACTGTAGGGACCATAAAAGGTGCCGGATAAGAAAGCTGAAAGTTCATCTCCACAGGGGCGAACTTGAGAGCTATGGACAGCTCTGAGACGCACGATGAAGGCAGGCTTTAGGAGCACCGAGAGTGCTGTGGAGTCGCAGTGACTTAGTCCCCATGTCCCGCCACACAGGACAGCACATCATTGGGTCCTGCATGTGGTGCCCTCAGATGTGGGGTCGGCCACCCCACACCCCTTGCAGATCTTGTTATGTCCAAAGAGTATCTCACGCCACCTGTCAAAGTCCTTTCCGAAACTTAGCAGTTAAATGTAGCCCAGGAAGGGCGTAAATGCTAGAAGAAATGTATGTGAAGATTTATATGAACCTAGAATGGGGGAGAGAGCCCTAAGCATGTTACCAAATGCAGACACTAAGTTGAAGAATCAATTTGACGGGTTTGAGTAAATACAAATGAAACGCTACAGCAGGTGGAAAGCACAGTAAATAAAAAGCTAAAGGCAGAACTGTAAGGAGTAATGCAACGCAGACTGGGGAAAAAGGGCCAAAGCCTCTAGCACGTCTCGAACACGATGCGAACATTTGCAGCCAAAACCAGGCAAGCTTATTTTAAAAAGTCAGTTCACAAAAAGTTTTTTAGAAAACCTTAATGGGTGTTTCTGGGTGGCATTGTTGGGCGTCTGGGCTCTCGGCTCAGGGCGTGATTCCGGGCGCTAGGATCGAGTCTCCACATCAGGCTCCTCCTGCCATGAGCCTGCTTTTCTCTCCCACTCCCCTGCTTGTGTTCTCCTCTCTCGCTGGCTGTCTCTATCTCTGTCGAATAAATAAATAAAATCTTAAAAAAAAAAAAAAAGAAAGAAAATCCTAATGGGCATTACTAGAAAATGCCCTTCCACAGCCTTACACGACTGGGAAACCAGACAGTGAGTCAACAGGAGACTGGAGTGCCTGGGTTTCCCCGCTGGCTTGGCCGATGCAGAGAGCCACGCACCCAGGCTGCCTCGTGAGAGCAGGGCCCCTGTGCTGGCCGTAGGGGACAGTCCTGACCTCTCGACAGACAGCCCGGGCTGGGTGGGTCCCGCCACCGCCACCAACAAGCCTGGCACACACCAGACATACTCAGTTATGACGTTTAAAGTCGAAAATAGTAAACACTAAGCACATCTACTCAGGAAAGAAATTGAAGAAACCCCACGACCCCAGGGACACCTGCCCACGGAGCCTTGATAGAAACGGTGTTCTGGGAAACCACAGGAGGTGGGCACAATGCACTTTCCTAAGGAAAAAGTTTACAACAGAGTGCAAAAGTGTTACTTTTATTACCACACATCTGAAAAATACAGTTACTAACAGTGATTACATCCAGGCGGTGAGATACAAAATCATGTTTTATTACCATCTTCCTGATTTCTTACTTCACAACATATTATGTTTAAAGTTACCTTGTTACATTTATACAAATAAAAGAAACACAGACAATACTAAAAGATAGACTTCCAAAAGCTCTGCTCCAAACTCCTTGTCCGGTGATGATGGCCTAGCGACACGAGACTTCAAGCACCAGAAAATCCCGTGCCTTGCCTGAAAGGCTTAATTTTTCTCCCAGCCCCGCCTCCGCCGATTCTACTGGTGGAAGCACAGCAGACACCCGTAAGCCTGCCCTGCCGAACACCCGAGGTGTTCTAGAAGCTGAGGGATGCCTTGGGCACGCTGGAAGTCAACGGATACGCAAGCGTGCGGTTCTATCCTACGACCGCCAGCTCACAGAACGCACACTTACAAGCGCAGAGATGGACCTTACTGGAGAGCTCGGTTTTCCTTGTTACTTCTCCAGACTCAAGTTCTGCAGAGACTTCGTATGGTTTTCACAGGCCTTGTGCTCTTAGGTGACTTTTAAACAAGCCCTCGTGTAAGAACCTTCTCTGTCTCAGCAAAGCAAACTAAATCTCCCTGTCAGACCGCCGGCCCCACTATAAACAACCCCAGACTTCACGTCTGTAATTCCATAATTTCTCTTTCTTTCCCTGAGGGCTGAAAGCTCCTTCTACAAATACTAGCAGAGAACCGTGTTAAGCCTGCTCACAGCCTCCCAGACCACGCCAAGACTTAGCACCGCAGAGAAAAATGGATAATCCTGCTCAGCCTGTCCTGGCGCTGCCTCTTCATTCGCGGCTCCAGGGCTCCAGAGAACGCGAGCACAATTGAAGGTAACAGGCTTCTCACTGAATGAACATCATTTTTCCTCTCATCCACCCCCAGGAAAGTCTGAAACTGCCTCTGATGCAATTAATCCACTGAGAGGAAATCAATACTACAACTGGTTGGAGATGAAACAACCCATAGCAAAATAAACCTTCAGACGCCCGTAGTTTTTTGCGTGACACCATGGTGGATCTAAACAAACGCTATGCCCTCTCCCCAAATAATCCCGCTCCACAAGTCAATTACTCCCGAACCATTTAATGTTGTACAACACTTTTGTGATAATATAGCCCTGCCCTCCAAAATGTTGACGAGTTGGTTTCTTTCTCCGTTAGGAATAGCAAATGAGTCTACAGTTGGAGAGCTGCAAACAGACTGAACAAAATGCTTGGTGAGATGTGAACGATTTACAAGCAACCAGGAAAACTCGTGCTCGCCCTAGGGGCCATTTAAAACTAGGTGGCTTTGTCGTCAGGTTTTTGGGGAGGGGGCGGATATTTATTTATTTTTGGTTTGTTTTCTTTTGGTTTCCGGTTTGGTTCAGCTTTTTTTTTTTTTTTTTGAATATGATTTTAGAACATCTGCTGAGTTTCACCTCAAACATGTGTTGATCACATATTGTACTCAGCTTATTTCTCCTTATAAAGTATTGCAGCATCATTTTTAAAAAATAAATGCAGCTTAGATCATTTGTTCATAAGAAGCAACTGAGTGCTCTGCTGTTTGAAAATATGTCCCTGAGGCATGGAATTTGAACTGAATGAGCAAATCCAAGATGGTACACCTTACGCTTCAGTGGGAGCGCTGTCGCGGGCAAATAACGCATCACTTAGCCATCATTCGGGTCACCTGTTGTTTAATTTAGCTGGGCCAGTCTCATCTACCTGAATTGCCGCAAAAAAAAAAAAAAAAGGAGCCTGTGTTTGGCATGTTCACATAGTTTTCTCAGTTCTTACAACGACGACAGGGAGAACTGTGAGCTCAGGTATGGAGTCAGACTGCCAGGTTCTGCCTCTTCATAGCAGTGCAGTAACCCCAGACGAGTTGCTTGCTCTCTCTGTGCCTCGGTTTCCCCTTCTATAGGAACAGTACCTCCCTCTCCTGGCGAATAACAAAGACTGTCTGGCCTGGTGAGCCTGAGCCTGTGACCAGCTTGGGGTGCGCCTTAGGCTGAGGAAGGCTATGACTGCAAATGTCATCCCAGGCACCTCCAGGGTCCCTTGCTTGGATCTAAGGATACATCAACAGAAAGAACTCTGACCATATTTAAAAACCTCAACTCATATAATTGCTCCACTGTTTCTCGTAAAGTAGAAAGAAGGTGCTTGAAAGCCTCAAAAATGGCTTATGAAAGAGCCAGTGCTTTGAGTTGTCTCAAAACTGAGGGTCCTTCTGAAACGCAGAGAGCCAAATGCAGCTTTGGCATACTGTTGTTTTCTAACTAAATAAGGTGACATCTATTGACTCTCTAAACTTGTTTTCCATTATAAAATTCCATTATATGCTTTTTAAATTAAAAAATTTGGAGAAAAACAAAGATATAAAGGAGGTATATACAAAACCCTAATTGGGAAGAAAAGAAGAACGCCCCCACCCCATTTTAAAAAGAGAAGAAAAGAAAGGAAGCAGGAACAAACCATGACACTTTTCTTTTTCTGTCCATCCTGCCCTTCATCCTGGGCAACAAGTAGGAAGTTCTTCATAACAGAAGTAAAGTGGGCACAATCGGCCAAGTGCACTTGAGGCAATAAATTAAACGCTCTTCTGGAGCTTGTTCATCTTTTGCCGGACAGAAACCAGCGGCGCAGAGGACAAAAGCTCCTCTCCGCAGGATAAGGGACATCAGCATAGGTGTGGGCAGATCTTTTGCTCGCCCCATCTCTCCTTCTGTCCTCAGCACCAGAAATATATGTGCATAATTAGGTGCTCCTCCTGGGGTCTTCCCAGTCTGCTTCCTCCTGTAGAATCTGGGATGAAGTTTTTAATCCCGACCCTTCCAACCTCCCTCCTCAAAGTGGTTTCAGAGTTTCATGCCTACATTTTGGTAAGGCAACAGGAGCCGGACTGCTCAGAAGGAGGGTGACATTAATCACTCCACAGATACCCTGAGCCACAGGGTAATTCATTAGCTGCACCCCGCTCCTTGCAAAGGCGTTTTGAGGAAGATACTACACGTCTCAGAGCAAAGGACTCAGTTCGTTATAACTGGCGATCGGGAAGTCTGCCTTGAGATTTCCTTCCTCCTTTAGACACACTCAAGCTTCCTGGAGTTCAGAGCAGATTGAAATAATTTTGGAACCTCTCTGGGGGAGACAGAGAAGGTCTTTTCTTAGCAGAAGCTGATTTTCCACTCCTGTTTGCTCCCCTCGCTCCCGAGTGCAGTGCCCGGCCCACCCTCATGTGATGAGGTCCATTTTGAAGGCTGGGGGCCCCGATACAGTCTTCCTCTTGACGAACACTGTAAATCGCTAGGCAACCATGACTCACCAGTGCAGCCCTTGCTGTGGGGCCCAGGCTGTCCTTTCTGGGGTTCCTGGAGGTCCCACGCTGCCCCGTCCCCCGAGCACGGACACCCTGGAAGAGCTGGCACCAGACCAGAGGCGGTGTGTCCAGTCCTTGCCGCCATGGGCCTGCAAGTCCCAGGGGGACCCACGCTTTGCCAGCCTCTTCCTCTGCCCAAGATACCGAGGACCACCCAAAGTGGACAGGGGGTCCAATGGGAGCAGCTTAGCCACCTGCTTCTCGCAGCATCAGGTTAGTCCTCGGAGTGCCAGGGGTCACAGGGCAAGAACAAAAAGCCTGGGAAAAACAGGTCAGACCCATGGCCATGGCAAGAGCTCAGTAGGGCAGGAGGGAGGCCCCTGACGGTGGGAGGAAGGCACCCCTCCCCAGCATGTCCTCGCTTGCCCGCCGCAGGTCACAGACCTGAAGCCTTGGCCAAGGTCCGGATGTCCACGGTGGACTCGAGCCCATGCACTTGCTGTGAGCTTGCTCTCAGGCGTGACAGCCAGGCTGCCGTCTCCCGCGCGACAAGGGCTCCCAAAAGTGGGCTCCCCATTTGCGAGGTGTTTTGGCCCACCCTGTCCACTTAAAAGATCATCCATCACTCACCCCAGTTTATAAATCAAGGCGGCCGACGCCGTGCACCGCGCGCGGTGAGGTCGGCGCCCAGAAGTATTTCTAGCTGGAATTCCCTGACCTGCCCTGGCGCTCCTTCTCTCCTCCAGCAGCCAGACCATCCATCATCCCACCCACTGAGGCAGAAGGACGCGACAAAGGAACGCCTGGGAGCCCAACAACGTGTGTCTGCGTGAAGGTGGATGGAGCCTTTGCACTTCAGCCAGTCCTTACCTTTTGTAAGAACAAAACTCATTCATTTCGGGATTTGGGCAGTTCAAATTATTTCAGACAAGACCTCAAGAATGTCGGTTATTTGATAGAGTCACACAGCAGAAGTGCAGCCACTGGAAGAACGGGGGCTGCCCTGACGGGCGGCCTGGGGAGGGGGCAGGGGAGGGCGGGGCGTCCTGGAGAAAGGGCTGGGGCAGGGATGGGGAGGGAGGGGTCTGGGGAGGGAGGATGCGGCCCGGGAAGGGGCAGGGGTTGGGGGCCGGATAGCGGCCAGAATAGGGTTTGTCCGGACCGGCTCCGTAGGAGGGCAATGGGCTGGAGCTGGAGGCCATGAAGGGGTTGGGCGGGGCAGCAAAGGGAGGACGGGAGCTGTGCCCCCGACGGGCGGCGCCCAGAGGAGGCAGGGGTGGGCTTCAGGAAGGCGAATGGGGGTGGTGCCGGGCAGGGCGGGGGGAGAGGGAAGGGCGCTGGTCCCCATGACCGGCCCCAGGAAAGCGGAAAGGGGCGGGGCCTCCTACTAAAACTGCTCCTGCCTCTCGAATCTGGGATGCGCTTAGAAGCCCCAGCCAGTTCCCTGGAGGGCGCAGGGCAGGCTTGAGAGAGTTGGGGGCACAGATGTTTTCTGTAGCAGTTATCCGTGTTCCTGGTAAATTCTGGAAGAAGCCAGCCAAGAGCGGTTTTTTCTTCCTATTCCGATTACCTGCCAAGTTGCTTTGTACATATTTCAAACAGGGTCTTTTTTTGTTTCCCCTGCAAAGAGAAAACATAAATTGTCCATCGTCCAGAGAAAGTGAAACAGACAGTTCCCATTACCCCTCACGCCTGCGGAGACCGATTTGCAAAGGTTGGAAAATTGTGTTTGAAGCAATGTAATGACGTGTAATAATTTCCTGTCTGGACGTCAGTGAGTAAAGGCCAAAGGAGGGGTAATTTTGTGCTCAGAGCTGAGGGCGGTGTTTTATGGAGGCAGGGAGAGGTCGGAAGCTCTTTTGTAGGATCTTTCCGCAGAAACTAGATAAAGCCAATACCGTGAAGGGACAGTGGTGGCGGCGCCTGGATAAAACCAGCCCCCGGGAGCCGCCGACGGGTACTAATCTCCGCCTGCGTCCCCATTCGGTTTCTGCAGGCTCAGCCGCAGGTCACGCAGGCCGAGGGTGCGGTTCGGCGAGAGGAGGACAGGAGCATCTCCAGCGCGGCGGGAGGGGTAGAGGCAGACGTCCTGGACACAGTCGTCGTGAATCCCATCCACTGTGAGCATGCAAAACATGTTTAACTGGCTGGCGCCGGCGTGGAAGGAAAACAGACTCAACGTATCAGAAAGGAAAAACCAGTCTGAGCTTGGACTGCTCTTGTCTCAAGACGGTGCTGTGTGTCCTGGACATCAGGACCGTTCGGCACAGAGGATCAGTCCGTAGCCCAACGGAAGAAGTCGTCTCCTATGGTTCGCCTTGCTTTGAACCCGCAAGAAGTGAGTGGACGTTTTGTTCCACGTTGCCAGCTTTTATTACTCTATTTGCCCTGGACAAATGGCAACAAAAAGCCACTTGACCCCAGGAATATGCCCCAGGAACACTGAGTCAGGTCACCCAGTCAAAACGGACCTCCGAGGATCGACCTTTCACCCAGATGCAAGCTGGCTCTGTGGCCGCCAGGTTTCGCAGTTCCCTGGAGTCGTGGGTCTAAAGAGGGTCGTGACGCGTCGGGACCAGGCTCTGCATCTGTTGTCAGGGTCCCTTAAACAGAGACCACTGGCCTCTCCTCGGCTGGCTCCTCATCCCACCCACACATCACACATCTCAACGCCCTTCTGGACATTCTTGTCCCCGTAGAATTGCTTCATATTCGGGAAGCCTCTCTTCCAGCTGTCTGCAGGGTGACCTTTAAAAACAGCCCCCACAAATCTGTACGTTCGGAGGCCTTTCGTCTGTCATTTCTGGAGGGAGACTTCAGAGCCAGTCCAGCGCCGGGCAGCCGGCCTGTCTGGACCCCGCTGCACTGGCCTTGTGGTGAAGAGTCCTTGAACTTCCTATTTTAAAAATATGGCGTAGACATGCTTCTTGAAGAATGCCGCGAGTGATTAAATCATTAAATTAATCTCCCTTCCTGCTCCCCACCCCCACCCCAGAACAAGGGGTAGACAGTCCACATGGGCTCAGACAGGCCCTTCCTGAGCCTCGCAGCCCGCAAGGACAGGGGCGAGGCAGAGGCAAAGCTCCCTGGGCCACACAGCCCCCTGGCCTCACTCACTGTGCTCACACCCTCTCCCAGCCACCTAGGGAGAACAGAAAGTGATCTCGACATCACAGTGCCCCCTGTGCCACTAATTATCGCTGTCAAACAACCCAAGTCCCCTTTCAGCTTATGTGAAGAAATGAATTTCTAATTGTGAAGTTCCAAACATCCAGAACGAGTGCTGGTCTGACTGCTGCTACAATAAGTTGCCTATGAATCCATGGCAGCCTAAAGCAACATGCTATTAACTCCCGGTGCTGTGGGTCAGAGTCTGGGCTCGGTTTGCCGGGGCCTCTGCTCAGCGCCTAACCAGGCTGTGCTCCAGGCTGCCGATGGGCTGGAGTTCCCACCCGAGGCCGACTGGGGAAGAACCCACTTCCAAGCTCACGTGTGGCTGTTGAATCTTCCTGGCAGAGGTCCGTGGCTGGGCCATGCTTGCGCCTCAGACCTGCCATTCAGCTCTCACCTGTGAGGTCACCAGCACAGTCCCTGCTCGCGGCCCACAGGAGACTCTCCAGTAAGTGCCGAGAGAAGAACTTCGGGAGGGAACAGGATGCCACATCCTATTGGCTGGAAGCAAGTTAGAGTAGTGTCCCACTCACAGTCAGCGTGCAGGCTTTCACATTGGGTGAACTCCAGGAGGCAGTAATCAGGAGTGACCACGGTCTGCCTGCTCTCTGCGTGAGATGGAGTCATTCTCTTCTTATGGCCCATCCCCGGTGTTCCAAGAGGGGCCTTCTGAGGAGCTTGGCCCGGCCCTGCATTCTCTCCCAGCACAGAGGCGCTACCATGCCCTTCCTGTGTGAGAGATAACTCATGTGCCCAGACTGATTATGACGACTGTCTTGGGCTCACTCCACCACTTAGACCTCCATGTGTCACCGCAATCACACTCTGTGCCTGGACAGAGCCAAGAAGACCCAGAGGCCCAATGCTTTTGTCACTGTTGCAATCCTCCTGCAAGGGGAGTTTAGGTTGGAGGACCATCAGAAGTGGATGTGGCGTATTTAATGCGCCACCGTGTGAAAAACCCCTGGGGGCCTGAGGCGAGGGGATGTGGCGCCTTTGCCTGGGGTCCACATATACTTCCCATCAAGGTGCTTGGAGAGTGACTGTAATTGTGAGTCGCTGCAGCAAGTCTTCTGAACCGCGTCCCAGACAAGACCTTTGCACGGAGCATCACACCCCCACAGCCAGCTCAGGTGACCTCAACGTGACGGAAGGCCGCAGGAGCGGGCAGCGCTGTCACCCTGCATTTCACTGATCGGAGGTGAGCGCAACATGAAGAGACACTGTCCTCAACACCTCCCTCAACACTCACCCCGCCGCATCAGCAGAGGCAACTTGGGAACTTAACTTATCGGAAATGCACATCTGGGCCCTACCCAGGCCCAGCTCTGTCACTGGCTGGGGTGGAAGCAGAACCCTGCCCCTATGGGAGCCCCGCGGGGTGGTTCTGATGCTCGAGGCTGAGAGCCACGGGCTCCAGATCACAAGCCAGGTCCCGGCTCGAGATCTCAGCTCTTGCACATACACACATACACACACACGCATCACACACACACGCTGCAGCACACACACACACAGCAAGCATGTGTACCAGGAAACTGCAAGGCCATCAAAAAGAGCAGTCTGCAAATTAACCCGAAGAGATCTACCAGATTGTCTCTCACATTTTCATTTTCACTGGCATTTAGTGTTTTTATGGTCCTGTGTTATTATTTGAGATAGTTTTGTGAAAAATTACAGGCCAATGGCAGCAGCTACACACAGAATATCAATTGGTAAAAACTATAAATTAAGTTTTTATGGACATTTAATTATAGGGACAGAAAGTGCGCAGCATCTTTATATATTAGAACTAGAAAGACATATTTAGGCTCTTTTTAATCTTTGCAAAAAAAATGTGGGTATGTAATCAAGCCCATTAACTTGTTAATTAATCAGGAAAAAATCTTTACTTGTGATCATTCAGGAAAAACGTTGTGAGAAGTGGTCGCCTGCAGGACTGAGAGAGCATCGGCCTCTGCACCTGCTCGCTAAAGCTTGCTGTCTGGTCTCCTCTCTGACTCCTCCACGGCTCTGTGAAATTCCTGCTTTTAGTTAGGCCTGCCGCTAAGGAGTTACTGTCCTGGCCTCAATCTCTGATCTGAGGGGATCAGCTGGCCCTCGGCCGATATCAGAACGAGGAGTTTTCTCCTGTGAGGCCATGTGCTTTACAAATGACCCAGGTTTTAAATTTGTAAAAGACTAGTTGCTCTTGGGTTTCCTGGCAGAAAGGGAAAGCATGGAAAGTGAAAGTACCTCAACTCAACACCAGCCTGTGTGAGCTATAACCAAGGCCACTTGTAGAGCTGTCTGAACTTTCCTAAAATCAGTAATTAAAGCTGGCACAAGTCAGAGCAGAGGGAGAGGGACTAAAGCCGTGGAGCGGGTGCCCACGGCCTGTCTCTAAGCGCAGAGCTGTCCTCAGAGGGTCAGGCCTGCACCCACCACAGAGAGGCCCTCCAGGGTTCACAGCTTCCCACCACCAGGCAAAGCAGCGTGCGAGCACGGGTATGCGGTACACGGGCCAGACCTCAGAGGATGGCAGGCAGGTGGAAGGAGCAGGGCAGCCTGCGTGGCTGGCAGCGCACTGGGAGCGATGCCTGAGGTCCCCAGGCCAGAGCTGTAGGCAGACTGAGGGGAACTTGCAGGGCTGCTAGAACTTTCCTGGGAAACAGAAATTTTTGGAGAGTCCTAACTGATGGGTACTGTGGTCTACATGTTAAATAAAGGTGTGTCTGGTTGCTGTGTGGGGTAAGTAGATGTTTGGGGTCTGTGAGGGTGGATGGTTGGGGCTCTTGGTGGTAGGTGTGAGATGATGATCTGGACCGGTAGGTGGATGGTTGTGGACTGTGAGGGTGGATGGTTGTGGTCTGTGAGGGTAGATGGTTGTGGACTGTGAGGGTGGATGGTTGGGGTCTGTGTGAGGGTGGAAGGTTGGGGCCTGTGAGTTGGATGGTTGGGGTCTGTGAGGGTGGATGGTTCTGGACTGTGAGGTAGATGGTTGGGGTCTGTGAGGGTGGATGGTTGTGGACTGTGAGGTAGATGGTTGTGGACTGTGAGGTGGATGGTAGGGATCTGTGAGGTGGATGGTTGTGGACTGTGAGGGTGGATGGTTGGGGTCTGTGAGGTGGATGGTTGTGGACTGTGAGGGTGGATGGTTGTGGACTGTGGTGGGATGGTTGGGGTCTGTGAGGGTGGGATGGTTCTGGACTGTGAAGGTGGATGGTTGGGGTCTGTGAGTGTGGATGGTTGTGGACTGTGAGGTGGATGGTTGGGGACTGTGAGGGTGGATGGTTGGGGTCTGTGAGGGTGGATGGTTCTGGACTGTGAGGGTGGATGTTTCTGGACTGTGAGGTGGATGGTTGGGGTCTGTGAGGGTAGATGGTTCTTCACTGTGAGGGTGGATGGTTCTGGACTGTGAGGTGGATGGTTGGCATCTGTGAGGGTGGTTCGTTATGGACTGTGAGGTGGATGGTTGTGGACTGTGAGGGTGGATGGTTGGGGTCTGTGAGGGTAGATGGTTCTGGACTGTGAGGGTGGATGGTTCTGGACTGTGAGGTGGATGGTTGGCGTCTGTGAGGGTGGTTCATTGTGGACTGTGAGGTGGATGGTTGGGGACTGTGAGGGTGGATGGTTGGGGTCTGTGAGGGTGGATGGTTCTGGACTGTGAGGGTGGATGGTTGGGACCTGTGATGGTGGATGGTTGGGGTCTGTGAGGGTGGATGGTTGTGGACTGTGAGGGTGGATGGTTGGGGTCTGTGAGGGTGGATGGTTCTAGACTGTGAGGTAGATGGTTGGGGTCTGTGAGGGTGGATGGTTCTGGACTGTGAGGGTGGATGGTTGGGGTCTGTGAGGGTGGATGGTTGTGGACTGTGAGGGTGGATGGTTGGGGCCTGTGATGGTGGATGGTTGGGGTCTGTGAGGGTGGATGGTTGTGGACTGTGAGGGTGGATGGTTAGGGTCTGTGTGAGGGTGGATGGTTGGGGCCTGTGAGTTGGGTGGTTGGAGTCTGTGGGGGTGGATGTTTCTGGACTGTGAGGTAGATGGCTGGCGTCTGTGTGAGGGTGGATGGTTGGGGCCTGTGAGTTGGCTGGTTGGGGTCTGTGAGGGTGGATGGTTGTGGACTGTGAGGTAGATGATTGGGGTCTGTGAGGGTGGATGGTTGTGGACTGTGAGGGTGGATGACTCTTCACTGTGAGGGTGGATGGTTCTGGACTGTGAGGTAGATGGTTGGCGTCTGTGAGGGTGGTTTGTTGTGGACTGTGAGGTGGATGGTTGTGGACTGTGAGGATGGATGGTTGGGGTCTGTGAGGGTGGATGGTTCTAGACTGTGAGGGTGGATGGTTGGGGCCTGTGAGGGTGGATGGTTGTGGACTGCGAGGGTGGATGTTTGGGGTCTGTGAGGGTGGATTGTTGTGGACTGTGAGGGTGGATGGTTGGGGCCTGTGAGGGTGGATGGTTGTGGACTGCGAGGGGGGATGTTTGGGGTCTGTGAGGGTGGATGGTTGTGGACTGTAAGGGTGGATGGTTGGGGCCTGTGATGGTGGATGGTTGGGGTCTGTGAGGGTGGATGGTTCTGGACTGTGAGGTAGATGGTTGGGGTCTGTGAGGGTGGATGGTTCTGGACTGTCAGGTAGATGGTTGGGGTCTGTGTGAGGGTGGATGGTTGTGGACTCTGAGGTGGATGGTTGGGGTCTATGAGCGTGGATGGTTCTGGACTGTGAGGGTGGATGGTTGGGGCCTGTGATGGTGAATGTTTGGGGTCTGTGAGGGTGGATGGTTGTGGACTGTGAGGGTGGATGGTTAGGGTCTGTGTGAGGGTGGATGGTTGGGGCCTGTGAGTTGGATGGTTGGAGTCTGTGAGGGTGGATGTTTCTGGACTGTGAGGTAGATGGTTGGGGTCTGTGTGAGGGTGGATGGTTGGGGCCTGTGAGTTGGCTGGTTGGGGTCTGTGAGGGTGGATGGTTCTGGACTGTGAGGTAGATGGTTGGGGTCTGTGTGAGGGTGGATGGTTGTGGACTGTGAGGGTGGATGATTCTTCACTGTGAGGTTGGATGGTTGTGGACTGTGAGGTGGATGTTTGGCGTCTGTGAGGGTGGTTCATTGTGGACTGTGAGGTGTATGGTTGTGGACTGTGAGGGTGGATGGTTGGGGTCTGTGAGGGTGGATGGTTCTCGACTGTGAGGGTGGATGGTTGGGGCCTGTGAGGGTGGATGGTTGGGGTCTGTGAGGGTGGATGGTTGTGGACTGTTAGGGTGGATGGTTGGGGTCTGTGAGGGTGGATGGTTCTGGACTGTGAGGTAGATGGTTGGGGTCTGTGAGGGTGGATGGTTGTGGACTGTGAGGGTGGATGGTTGGGGTCTGTGAGGTTGGATGGTTGTGGACTGTGAGGGTGGATGGTTGGGACCTGTGATGGTGGATGTTTGGGGTCTGTGAGGGTGGATGGTTGGGACCTGTGATGGTGGATGGTTGGGGTCTGTGAGGGTGGATGGTTGTGGACTGTGAGGGTGGATGGTTGGGGTCTGTGAGGGTGGATGGTTCTAGACTGTGAGGTAGATGGTTGGGGTCTGTGAGGGTGGGTGGTTGTGGACTGTGAGGGTGGATGGTTGGGGTCTGTGAGGGTGGATGGTTGTGGACTGTGAGGGTGGATGGTTGGGGCCTGTGATGGTGGATGGTTGGGGTCTGTGAGGGTGGATGGTTGTGGACTGTGAGGGTGGATGGTTAGGGTCTGTGTGAGGGTGGATGGTTGGGGTCTGTGAGTTGGGTGGTTGGAGTCTGTGGGGTGGATGTTTCTGGACTGTGAGGTAGATGGCTGGCGTCTGTGTGAGGGTGGATGGTTGGGGCCTGTGAGTTGGCTGGTTGGGGTCTGTGAGGGTGGATGGTTGTGGACTGTGAGGTAGATGGTTGGGGTCTGTGAGGGTGGATGGTTGTGGACTGTGAGGGTGGATGACTCTTCACTGTGAGGGTGGATGGTTCTGGACTGTGAGGTAGATGGTTGGTGTCTGTGAGGGTGGTTTGTTGTGGACTGTGAGGTGGATGGTTGTGGACTGTGAGGATGGATGGTTGGGGTCTGTGAGGGTGGATGGTTCTAGACTGTGAGGGTGGATGGTTGGGGCCTGTGAGGGTGGATGGTTGTGGACTGCGAGGGTGGATGTTTGGGGTCTGTGAGGGTGGATTGTTGTGGACTGTGAGGGTGGATGGTTGGGGCCTGTGAGGGTGGATGGTTGGGGCCTGTGAGGGTGGATGGTTGGGGTCTGTGAGGGTGGATGGTTGTGGACTGCGAGGGGGGATGTTTGGGGTCTGTGAGGGTGGATGGTTGTGGACTGTAAGGGTGGATGGTTGGGGCCTGTGATGGTGGATGGTTGGGGTCTGTGAGGGTGGATGGTTCTGGACTGTGAGGTAGATGGTTGGGGTCTGTGAGGGTGGATGGTTCTGGACTGTCAGGTAGATGGTTGGGGTCTGTGTGAGGGTGGATGGTTGTGGACTCTGAGGTGGATGGTTGGGGTCTATGAGCGTGATGGTTCTGACTGTGAGGGTGGATGGTTGGGGCCTGTGATGGTGAATGTTTGGGGTCTGTGGAGGTGGATGGTTGTGGACTGTGAGGGTGGATGGTTAGGTCTGTGTGAGGTGGATGGGTTGGGGCCTGTGAGTTGGATGGTTGGAGTCTGTGAGGGTGGATGTTTCTGACTGGAGAGGTAGATGGTTGGGGGTCTGTGTGAGGGTGGATGGTTGGGGCCGTGTGAGTTGGCTGGTTGGGGTCTGTGAGAGGGTGGATGGTTCTTGGACTGTGAGGTAGATGGTTGGGGTCTGTGTGAGGGTGGATGGTTGTGGACTGTGAGGGTGGATGATTCTTCACTGTGAGGTTGGATGGTTGTGGACTGTGAGGTGGATGTTTGGCGTCTGTGAGGGTGGTTCATTGTGGACTGTGAGGTGTATGGTTGTGGACTGTGAGGGTGGATGGTTGGGGTCTGTGGAGGGTGGATGGTTCTCGGATGAGGGTGGATGGTTGGGGCCTGTGAGGGTGGATGGTTGGGGTCTGTGAGGGTGGATGGTTGTGGGACTGTTAGGTGGATGGTTGGGGTCTGTGAGGGTGGATGGTTCTGACTGTGAGGTAGATGGTTGGGTCTGGTGAGGGTGGGATGGTGTGGACTGTGAGGGTGGATGGTTGGGGTCTGTGAGGTTGGATGGTTGTGGACTGTGAGGGTGGATGGTTGGGACCTGTGATGGTGGATGTTTGGGGTCTGTGAGGGTGGATGTTTGGGTCCTGTGATGGTGGATGGTTGGGGTCTGTGAGGGTGGATGGTTCTGGACTGTGAGGTAGATGGTTGGGGTCTGTGACGGTGGATGGTTCTGACTGTGAGGGTGATGGCTGGGGTCTGTGGAGGTTGACATGGCGGTGA
>NW_024423897.1:62074124-62178393 GCF_017311325.1 Ursus maritimus
CTGTGAGGTGGATGGTTGGGGTCTGTGAGTGTGGATGGTTCTGGACTGTGAGGGTGATGGTTGGGGCCTGTGATGGTGGATGTTTGGGGTCTGTGAGGGTGGATGGTTGTGGACTGTGAGGGTGGATGGAGTGGTCTGTGTGAGGGTGGATGGTTGGGGCCTGTGAGGTGGATGGTTGGGGTCTGTGAGGGTGGATGGTTGTGGACTGTGAGGGTGGATGGTTGTGGTCTGTGTGAGGGTGGATGGTTGGGGCCTGTGAGGAGGATGGTTGGGGCCTGTTAGGGTGGATGGTTGTGGACTGTGAGGTGGATGGTTGGGGTCTGTGAGGGTGGATGGTTCTGGACTGTGAGGGTGATGGTTGGGGCCTGTGATGGTGGATGTTTGGGGTCTGTGAGGGTGGATGGTTGTGGACTGTGAGGTGGATGGTTGGGGTCTGTGTGAGGGTGGATGGTTGGGGCCTGTGAGTTGGATGGTTGGGGTCTGTGAGGTTGGATGGTTGTGGACTGTGAGGTGGATGGTTGGGGTCTGTGAGGGTGGATGGTTGGGGTCTGTGAGGGTGGATGGTTGTGGACTGTGAGGTGGATGGTTGGGGTCTGTGAGGGTGGATGGTTGGGGTCTGTGAGGGTGGATGGCTGTGGCCTGTGAGGTGGATGGTTGGGGTCTGTGAGGGTGGATGGTTCTGGACTGTGAGGTGGATAGTTGTGGCCTTTGTGGGTGCATGGTTGGGGTCTGTGAGGTGGATGTTTGGGGTCTGTGAGGGTGGATGGTTCTGGACTGTGAGGGTGGATGGTTCTGGACTGTGAGGTGGATGGTTGGGGTCTGTGAGGGTGGATGGTTGTGGACTGTGTGGGTGGATGTTTGGGGGTTTTGGGGGTGGACCCGCCAAAGGCTGTGTGGCTGGATCTGGTGGACACAAACAGCAGAAAGGCCACAGGTGTCTGGTGTTTGAAGGCCAACTCAGCAGGCGTGGGGGTGGATCGGACTCGGGGTGCTGAGTCAGGGGACCACATGGAACAGGAGGGCCTAGGATGGCAGCCACCGTGCTGAGCAGAGCAGGGTGGGCAGAAAACCAAGGTCACAGCACAGCAAAACAAGATGAAAATCCTGCTTTGATTCATCCTGTAATTTTAAGATCAAGACAGTCATTCAGGCCCCTCCCTCGACCAAGCCTGGGAGACATTTCGGTGTCTCTCCACCAGGGCTGGGAGTGGAGTTCTGGTCATCACAGAGGTGGGAGCCCTCAGCAGGGGTGAGCCCTGAGCCGGGGCTGCAGGTGCCTGAGGGATCAATCCCAGCCTGTCCGGGGCATCTTCGCTCCATTGAGGGGAACGGATCAAGCCCAGTGCTTGGTGCTCCGGGAATCAAGTAATTTACCAAGCTCTCTTGACTCTCTATGCTTTCCATGAGTTCAGGTATGGAGATATTTATCTAGTTGTTTCCTCATCATTTTGGCTCAATAAAATAGGAATGTGGCTTGCATTCCTGTGTAAAGAAAAGTGGGGCCCCCACATCAGCCTTGCCTCATTCCTCAGGGGACACTCCCCTGTCACCTAGTATGAAGACCCCAAGGCAGCAGATGCCTCCTCACTGCCTCCCTGCTGCCCTTTCCTTGCCCTGATGCTTGGTGCATGGACTGGACCTCCTCCTAAGGATTTGCTTGTGCAGGGGAACTAGGGCTTTCCTCTGCCATTGGGGCTCAGCACTGAGGGAGCACCCCCTCTTCCCCAGGCTGAGCCTCTCACCATGGGTATTCCTTTAGGCACATGCCATTCCCATTTTGAAGATGAGGAAACCAAGTCTCTGTGCTGGGAGGCTTGCCCTGGTCACACAGTGAGAAGGTGGTGATGTCAGGAGGTAATCATTACTCTCTGTAGATTGTGTAACCAAATCCCTGGAAAATAAAGAATTCCAAAAACATGAAAACAAATTTAAAGTGCAAGATCCACTTTCCTATTCAAAATCAATGACCAATTAGAAATACAAAAGAAGAAACAATTTAGTTGACGCACACATACACACAAATATATATACATATATGTATAATATATAATATATATGTATAATACATAAAATATATATGTAAATAAACAAGAAATGCAGAACATATATTAAAAAATAAAACATTATGTAAAGACATAAAAAATATCTGAATAAATGACAACAAGTCTTGTTCTTACTAAAAAGGCATCTATATAAAGAGGTCAATTCTACCCAGATTAATCTATATTTTTAATGCATTTATAATTTAAATAGCAACAGAATCTTCGATGTTTGCTGGTAGAGGATCTGTATAACATGACACAGTGGCTGAAGATCTTCCAAGAATGTAAATATTTCTAAAGAGTTAAAGTTTTGAGTACAGAATATTTCAGAGTAGCTGCCTTATTGATACTCAAATATGTAGTAAAGCACAGTAAAGAAAGCCATGTGAAGCTGGAGAGAAATCAGCACGTAGATCAATAGGAAACATAGAAGTGAAACAAAATTCAGTGCGATCACTATGATCAGAGTAACATTTCAGATCACCAGGGAAAACATCTATTATTTCTAAATGGTGCAGAGACAATCTGCTAGCTAATGAGACAAAATAAAGCTAGGATTTCACGCCTTACAACAAAGGGAGCTCTGTGGAGCACAACTTCGGTACAAGCGTTAAGGGCTATTAGAACACAATTATAGGTGATAGGGAAAAAAACAATCTCTAATTAGAAAAGTACTTTCTAAAAGTGATAAGTGTCCATAAAAGATGAAACTCTTGGGGTGCCTGGGTGGCTCAGTTGTTAAGCATCAGCCTTCAGCTCAGGGCGTGATCCCGGCGTTCTGGGATCGAGCCCCACGTCAGGCTCCCTGCTCCACTGGGAGCCTGTTTCTCCCTCTCCCACTCCCCCTGCTTGTGTTCCCTCTCTCGCTGGCTGTCTCTCTGTCAAATAAATAAATAAATAAATAAAATCTTAAAAAAAAAAAAAGATGAAACTCTTCATTTCGATTTCATAATGATGGGAAAGTTCTCCCAAGCAAAGTGTTCCGTAATAGTCAAATGACAAGCCAGAAGTAGCATTTGTAGCGTGTTGTAGAGACGATCTCCTTGCTGACTAATAAGCAAAGAATGACTGACTTGATAAAAATTGGCAGTTCAGAGAAACAGAAAATAAAAACACCTGATAAATATTTGGAAAGATGTAAACTAATTCTGCAACAGGATTTCTTATGTTGCAAATCAACAGGTTGTTGTTAACACCTCTGCCCCACCCCAGTTGACACAGAAATGAAGACTCTGATGACCAATCAGTTGCAGTGTTCTAGAGCCAAGTTTTGGAAGACGATTTAGCAATATCCACTGAAACTTCTAACACGCTTGTCCTGTGACCTAGCAACCAGAGTTCCAAGACAGCATACCTACACAGGTGCAGGGGAACAAGGATTGTTCATGATGGGGTAAATGGAATCATCCCCAATGGCTACCACTAGGGGCCATGGAGCAGCATGAGACAAATGTTTGCAGAAGAATGTCATTTTAAGACTCGTTGCTGAGTGGAAAACAAATGCAGAATGGTATGTATACTGTGATGCCATTTTTACACTAAAAGAGGATGGATGGCTGGATGATGGATGGTTGGTGGATGGATGGATGAGATGGATAGATGAGATGGATGAGATGGATGGATGGATGGAAGGATGGATGATGGATGGATGATTGGATGGTTGGATGGATGAGATGGATAGATGAGAGATGGATGAGATGGATGTATGGATGGATGGATGATTGGATGGTTGGATGGATGGATGGATGAGATGGATAGATGAGATGGATGGATGGATGGAAGGATGGATGATGGATGGATGATTGGATGGTTGGATGGATGAGATGGATAGATGAGAGATGGATGAGATGGATGTATGGATGGATGGATGATTGGATGGTTGGATGGATGGATGGATGAGATGGATAGATGAGATGGATGAGATGGATGTATGGATGGATGGATGATTGGATGGTTGGATGGATGGATGGATGAGATGGATAGATGAGATGGATGGATGGATGGATGGATGGATGGATGAGATGGATGGATGGATGGATGGTTGGATGGATGGATAGATGGATGAGATGGATAGATGAGATGGATGAGATAGATGGATGGATGGATGGATGGATGGATGGATGAGATGGATGAGATGGATGGAAGGATGGATGGATGGATGGATGATTGGATGGTTGGATGGATGGATGGTTGGATGGATGAGATGGATGAGATGGATGGATGGATGGATGGATGGATGGATGGATGGATGGATGGATGGATGGATGGATGGATGGATGGATGGATGGATGGATGGATGGATGGATGGATGGATGGATGGATGGATGGATGGATGGATGGATGGATGGTTGGATGGATGGATGGATGGATGGATGGATGGATGGATGGATGAGATGGATGGATGGGTGGTTAGATGGATGGATCAGTGGGTGAGTGGGTGGATGGATGGATGATGGATAGATGGGTGAATAGGTAGATGGATGGATGAACAGGTGAAAGATGGAGATATAGTTTGTGTGTAAGAATATTCTAATCAATACGTAGAAATGTCTGGATGTATACTAAGGACATTGTAAAGGATAGCCCCCTTGCTGTATGAAGGCTAAGAGACAAAATACTGTGACTCTATTGTTTGATGTTTGGCTGCTGACAGCTTGTAAGCCTCACCTCTCTCTTTTTCCCTTCTGCCCCACATTTGGGTAAGTGGATCCAGAAGCCTGGGTGCCCCCTCCTTTGGCACCAGTGGGATATTGAAACCACACAAGCCCCTGCCCACACATGGAAACATTCACTCCAGCCTCCCCCAACCACAGTACAAACCCCAGTCTCTTTCTCTGCCGTCTCAAGCCATTCCAGATCAGCTGGGAATTCTACTCTGTTCTCCCCAAAAGACCTCACCATGTAAGTAATACCTCGCACCCTCTGGTTGTGCAGCGAAATCACTATGGACGTCCACACCAAATTTTGGGTGGTGGTCCGTTCTGTTTCTCCAGGGTGGCCACCATGGGAAAGAAGAGGGGTATTTATCCTACTTCATAGATACTTTTTAACTTTTAAAAAACTTGTTTACAATGAACAAATACTATCTTTGTAATTAAAATGTTATCTTTTTAATTAAAATAAGTAATGACAAAGTAGCTTTGACAGAAACAGCCTGTCCTCAATCTTAGTGCCCGAAGAGCTTCCTCACCGAGCGGTGCTGTGCATCCTGCCCCACTGAGGATGGGCAGGGGTCACGCAGACATTTCTGACCAGGATTCTCTTCCATCCGCTGCCTTCCAGAAACTCTCTCCCTCGCTCTCACTCAGACTGCAGAGTTTCACCACATAGGAGATGAGTCTGATCAACTTCTTGGCTTCAGGCACTTCGGTCATGTAACAAGTGTGGGAAATGATTTCTAAATGCAGCAAAAATTATTAAAGCTCAATTATTCATGGTGGCACTGATTATTTTCTCATACTTCCCTCCTATCTGTCAAATCTGGGTCCCACTTTTGGATGAAATACAGCGCTCAGTCCACAGTCAGCCCCAGAGGTGACGATTAATAATGAAAGACCAGTGGATGGTAATTGCATGATAACTTTATTGACCAAGCTCAAACCCAAGGCGTGCTCTGCTCAGTGTCTATGCAGGGAGAGTACAGGGGGCTCATCAAGGTGTTTCCACAGTGCCTACCATTTGCAAATACACATGCCCAGTTTTTATCACTCACCACCACTGCAGGCTTTGAGTTGGGGTCTGTTTCATAAAAAAGCATGACTTTAAGATCTGAGAGTCACCGTGAGAGGGTCTCACAGAGCTCCGGGGCTGCCTCACTCCTTTCCGCTTGAGACCACAGCCCCACTGTACCAGGCGTTATTTGGATAGTTACAAAGGATAACAATATTAGCTCTCTGAGCTTGCTTGCTGTCTCACCCCGGATAGGAGTGAAGATTAATCAGAGAAGCTCGATAAGACTCAGTGTATCATGAGTTGTTTCCTTGAAAAACATCCCTTTGATGGCCTATACAGTCTATTGGAAGGGTAGCTATATACCTCCTTTCCTGAGGGAGGTGAGATATATTTGAGCTTTTTGTTGACTTCAGAACATGTTGTGGCTGTGGTTATCAGAGGCTCAAAGTAAAATGGAGGGGACAGCAGCAGGACAGAACGGGTCTGGGACAGCAGGAGGACAGGATGGGTCTGGGATGGCAGGAGGACAGAACGGGTCTGGGATGGCAGGAGGACAGGACAGGTCTGGGATGGCAGGAGGACAGGATGGATCAGGGGCCCCAGGAGGACAGGATGGGTCTGGGACGGCAGGAGGACAGGATGGGTCTGGGACGGCAGGAGGACAGGATGGGTCTGGGACGGCAGGAGGACAGGATGAATCAGGGGCCCCAGGAGGACAGGATGGGTCAGGGACCGCAGGAGGACAGGATGGTTCTGGGATGGCGGGAGGACAGGATGGGTCTGGGATGGCAGGAGGACAGGACGGGTCTGGGACGGCAGGAGGACAGGATGGATCAGGGGCCCCAGGAGGACAGGATGGGTCAGGGACCGCAGGAGGACAGGACAGCTCTGGGACAGCAGGAGGACAGGACGGGTTAGGGACCGCAGGAGGACAGGACGAGTCTGGGACGGCAGGAGGACAGGACGGTTCTGGGATGGCGGGAGGACAGGATGGATCAGGGGCCCCAGGAGGATGGATGGTTCTGGGACGGCAGGAGGACAGGATGCATCAGGGGCCACAGGAGGACAGGATGGGTCAGGGACTGCAGGAGGATAGGACGGTTCTGAGACGGCAGGTGGACAGGATGGGTCAGGGACCGCAGGAGGACAGGACAGGTCTGGGACAGCAGGAGGACAGGATGGTTCTGGAACAGCAGGAGGACAGGATGGGTCTGGGACGGCAGGACAGGAAGGGTCTGGGACGGCAGGAGGGCAGGACAGGTCTGGGACGGCAGGAGGACAGGAAGGGTCTGGGACGGCAGGAGGACAGGACGGGTCTGGGAGTGAACTAGTCTGTAGGAGCCTAGTGGCAAACTGGTTTACAGTCTAGTGTTGTAACCGGTTGTCTCAGGCTTACCAGGAAAAGTCATTTGCTGTCCAGCAGCGATACTTGCATAGCTGACCATTTTTAAATGACAATTTAAATAACACCCAACTCCACATTCTTCTCCACTGTGTCCCACTTGTCTTCCTGACTGTACCCTGCTGACCGACGGTGACCCACGGCCGCCCTTAGACACTGCTGGACACGCAGAGCCCTGTTGGAACATCGGGTGGGATTATGAGCATGGGAATCGTAGGGTAGTTTGGATGTCCCCAAACCTGCCAGACAACTGGGAGGAGCACATGTAAGGCTGTCGCTTTAAATGTTCAGTTTAAGGACCAGGTGAGCCAGAAAGCTTCTTTGACAAATGTATGTAAGTATTAAGTCAAAACTTTGCAAACCAAGCCTAGAATCTAATCCCGCAAGTGAAAAAAAAAAAGTGCAATTGATTCACCACTTTGTAAGGGTGTCACAGTTAATTAAGGACATTGGTCAGGCAGCAGGACCTGAACTCTGGAACTTGGAACAGAGACATTTGGCCAGGATTCAATGTGGCTGTAGATCTCAATCCCCCCAATTCTGCCAAAACCCCTTGGACACTAGAAATGGCCCTTCCTCCCCTGTCTCAGGGGTTATTCTCCCCTTGCCTGGAGAACATGCAGTGACATCTCAGACATTGACCTGTAGGGAATGCTGACCCTCCTGGAGGCCCATGCCCACCTTCTCTCATTGTTTCTACATCAGTAACTCAAGCCCGGGCAGCCCCGGGGCCGTGGCAGGCAGCAGGGACAGGGATAGGGAAGGTGAGCTGAGTGTACAGGGAGTGAGGACAAAGTGTGACCGCTTGGGATACCCCCATGCACACCAAAAGAATTGCAAGATTTTGCCAATCCATATTGACAGAAACTACAGAATCCGGTTGTGCACTGATGTTAGGATGTGGCCTGTAGGTAGAAGTGTACTTTGAGGGCTGAGTGCATTAGTCGGCGTGGGTGCAGTGAGCAGGAACTCTGAGTTCATGGTACTGACCCAAGCCCCCCGGAGTGGCTCCAGCTATCTATGCAGCTGGGTAACTGAAACTGTGACCCAAAGGTCCTCTGCAGGGAACTGGACTGAGATTCTAGAATGTCTTTAATATCCTGTAGAGAAAGGCGTTCAGTGACAAGGAGACTGGGAAGCCGGAGTAAATGTGTTACGTGAGATCTGCTCACCACCCCGAACTAGGGCTCCCTGTTCAACATCCCATCGAGTACGCTTCCATGGGATGGGTGTTCACAAGGTGATGACCGTCCATGGAGTTGATGTGCACCTGGTAATGGCTTCCTTGATTTGCATATGTTGAAAGGCTGTAGGCACGTGGTTTGGAAGGCAGAGGTGGGGCAGCACTCATGGCCTCAGTGTTGCAGACAGGGGCATGGACGAATGCAGGATCCCGCCTTGTCCACCATCTCCTCCATCCCATGTCCGTTTGTCATCCTGACTGTTGGTCATGTTGCGTAAGCATGTCCAGCCACCAAGGTGGCCCAGCGGCATCTGACCGCAAAGGAGAACCATGAAGAGGTGTATGGGAAGCCATCACCTCTGTGGGTCCACAGTCCAACATCTGCTGGTGGGTGTCATGGTATAAGACTTTTGGGGACCCCACGGTGAGATGCGTGTACTTTGCATGGAGGGCTGTAATAATTGGGGGGAGGATGGAGGTCTGTGGCCAGCACAATGCTGAGAGGACCACCAATGAGTCACACCTTCAGCCACTCCCCTCCCCTTGAACATAGGCGACCCCTCGCCCGTGGAGGAGAGCAAAGGAGGTGGGAAGTCATTCCCACAGCTGTGTTATATCAGGTGAGACTCTGATTAGAAGAAGGGAAAGGGAGAACCTCGGGTGTGTTTGAGGGACTGGAAGGACCATGTGTGGGGAACCCCTAGTAGCTGAGGGCAGTCTCAGCTAACAGCCTGAAAGAAAGTCCTACAGTCACAGAACTGAACCTGCAGAGAGTCCCGCAATCACAAGGCTCTGAGTCCCTCCAACAACCATGTGGTAGGAAGAGAAGGAGCTCTGGACCAATGCACCTGCCTGACGCCTGGACGGCAGCCTGTCCAGCCCTGCGTGGAGGGCCTGGCCCAGCGGTGCCCAGACTCCAGGCTCGGAGACGGTGAGGTGATGGCACTGTTTTAAGCCTCTGAGTATGTGGTTATTTGTTACACGGCAATACATAGCTTACACAACGGGCCCGGGGCTGGTGCTGGGCAGCTCGTGTTAGAAAAAAGATGAAAAATTTACGTGACGTAATTGTCAGCAAGGAAAAGCCCATAACATACAGAGAGAAGTAGTGGAGCTTATTACAGATCTCAGCAAGTTCTATGGGCACAACACAAGCATTCAAAATCAATAGCCTTCCTACAGATCCGTAGCAGAGGGTTCCAGAAAATGTGATAGAGACATAAAGTAAGATCTGAAAGTCGAATGCATCAGAATAAAGTAACAGAAGGTACAAGGGACCCTGTGGAGAATATCATACAGCATTTCTCAGAACTAAAACATATAATGAGGAGTGAGAAAGAGGCCCCGTGACAGGGAGGGACTGACAGGCCGAGTTTTCCGAGTCTGGCGTTTAGCTTCATGCAACTGAACACAAAACAAAACAAAAACCCACAGCCCTTTAAGAAGAAATTCAAAAAACGGGTTCTAAAATTCAAATATAAAAGGAGAAATACAAGAATCAATAAATTAGAAAAGGAAAGAGTGAAGGTTTCCCCAACCCGCTATCGAAACATATTTCAATTGTGCAGAAATGCAACCATTGTGATGTTGGTACCCAGAAGGGAAGACGTCAGAGGAACGAACAAAACACGGAGGTCAAAACAACCGGGTAAAAAGTCTGGCGAACAACAGAGGAAACATCATAAATCAGTGAGGAAAGGTGGAGCCTTTCACGAAGGCCTCCCCTGTGGAGAAATAAAACAAGATGCCCTGTTTGCCCACAGCACACGCAACATGGGGGAAACAGAACCAGAAGACCGAATTAGGTGGTATGGAAGGATTCTTGGAGATGCAAAAGCAAAAGATGGATGAAATTGACTTCCTTAAATTTCAGAACTTCTTTATGACCAAAAAACATCGTTATGATATCCTGAGAGAAGTCATTTGCCTCATCTGTAACTGAAAAAAAGGATTAATACCCAAAACACATGAAGAACTTGATACAAGCTCCAAGAAGAATTCGGAGAACCGAGCCCCAAGCAGGTAAGCACCACGTCTTCCTACAAGTAAGGAAACACCCTCTTCGCATGAATCCGTACTGGCGCCCCGATGGGGGTAAACACTTTCAAGTCTGATGCCCCACACGGGTGGAGATGTGGGGGACCGGGGTGGACGGGCACCCCTGGGCGCAGGCCTTTGACTCAGCAACACCAACTCCAGGGACGTCCCCCGGGAAAGCGTGTACTCCCATGCGTCCTGCCGCTGGCCTTCTCCGCAGCACTGCTGTCCCGCCCCAGGAAAGTGACATCCTGGGGGACACTCATCAAATGTCCCCATGCAGATATATTCACTTCCTCATCCCTGGACCTGTGAACGTTGGTTTATGGGGAAAGAGGGCGATGTTACCTTATATGGCAAAAGATGGCATTACGTTCGAGATGTTCTTACCTCCTTCTGGACTGTCCAGCTGATGCAGTCATGTGTGTCCTAATCAGGGGGATGCAGAGAGAGAGAGGAGGGGGACAGACCTGCAGTCAGGAGGCTGTGTGACCGTGGAGGCAGGGACTGGGGCCCCCGGATGCTGGAAGAGGCAGGAAGGGCCCATCCCTGGAGCCCGTGGAGGGAGTGCGGCCCTGCGGGCATCCAGATGTTGACTTCTGGCTCCCGACTGTGGAACTGTGTCACACCGACTGGTGTGTGGGCGCTCGTCACCCTGGCCCACGAAGCTAGTCCAGTCCTTCGTGCTCGCAGTGCGGGGATGGCTAAATCCAGGCGGGTGTTCTCCTACGTTCCCCAGGCTTTGTCAGAGAGGTGCTCTCCATCACCGGGTGTGAGTGTATTACAATGAACAGCATGTGAGCACAGAAGCAGTGCACACGCCAGGGGAGTGGAAGGACAGCGAGGGAGTGGGCAGCGCTGGTTCTGAGGATGGACCAGACCACCTCCCTCCATCTGGATTGATTGACTTGCACAAATAAATTAAAAGTCTGATGCAAATGCTTGTGTTTGCTCCTCTAAGGCAGAAGGCTCGTGGTTGTTTAGGATACTATCCTCTGATTTTCTTGTAGCTTTTTTTTTTTCAAATCAGAAAAGTACGGATAAATAATAATAATAAAACAGTGCATTACTTCCAAACTGATTCATTCCCCTGCAGAATATTAAAATAACCTTCCAAACAGATGTTTTAAAACCACAGCTGCAAGATTCCAGCTTTATAATTTTGAGAATGGTGTGTCAGAAAGCACGCAATGCAGCATCTATCAATCGACAGCTATCTGCTTAATAGTTTAGACCCTATTGCTTTTTTAATGTCCTTATAATGCACCATTCATTTTAGTTACATCTCTGAAAAATCTGATCCCTATCACCTATTCCCCATTCTTCTTAACTCCTTAATAATGATCCCGGCAATGGCATATCAGAATGGAAATTGCTTCTAAAGAATGTCGTAATAAATATATGTCAGGCATATTACATAGGATTTGCTTACTTTTGATTTAAAAAGACAACATTTAATCTAAGAACTCAGAACTCCGCGTGTTCATCCTCCGAGACCAGAGCTCGTAAGTAAATGCAGGTCGGAGGAAAGTGAATGTCTCCCTTCTCCGCCGTTCAAGATCCATCCTTGGTCATCGGCCTCCGGAACAGTGCATGCGCGTCAGCACTGCCAATGGGCGTCCTGGGCAAATATTGATGCTAACTGCTGGCCACCGACTTCCTCTGGGCACCCGGCATCGGCCAGGGTAATTGGGGTCTTGAGGGAGAGCTGCATCTGAGGGGCGCCTGTGACCCCAACGGTGGGCAGAGACGGGGCGGCGAGAGATTAAACTGGGTGGGGCTTTCTGCATGAGGAGTCGCCGCGATGCTCGGTCAGGTCCGGACACGGGTTGTACTTAGAATGTTCGAATGCAGAGGAATTGACATGAATGGTATTGAAACGGTATTTCTGCGTTTTCTGAGGGGAGCCCAGAAGACAGGTCCACACCACTCTTCTTTCTGGAGACAGCATGGGGTTTCTGCCTAGTGTTTGCTTATACAGCACAAAATGTAGAATTTTGAAGAGAAAGGAATCTTAGAAGGTATCAATTCTAATTCCCTCGTTTCACGGAGAGACTGAGGCCCACAGATAAAGCAGCCCTGGGGGCCTGAGCCGTTCGTACCCCGTGTTCCCAGGTCTAGAAATGCTTCAAAGGTCATGATAAGCACAGCCGTGGACCTTAGTCGTGCCATCCTGGTGAACCGAGTCCCTTCTATTCTGGATTATTGCAGTAACTTTGCAACCCCACTCCCTGATGCCAGGGATTTCCTCGATTCTTCCTAAACCACAATTATCCTTGTAAGATCAAAGTCTGAACAGATCTCTTTTGTACTTAAAACCTGCCATGGCCCCAGATCATCTCTGACTAAAGTCACAAATGCAAATACGGACCACAGAGCCCTCGTCCCCGTCCAGCGTGCGTCTCCCACCTGCCCACAGTTCTGGCTGAGTGCCCAGCCCTACCGGCCCCGCCAAGTGCTGGCGGGCACCCCCTGCCCTCCTGCGTGGTGCATGCTGTTCCCCACGTCCAGACAGTTTCCACACCCACAAACACTTCTGCCTGAGACAACCACATTCCCAGCCTGCTCCGACTCCTGTGGTCCAAGGTGTTTTCCCCGATTCCCCAAAGCAGCATCAGTATCGGCACCTGACCATCCTCCCCGTCCCATCGTGCTGTTACCAGGCACGAAGTCCCCCCGCTGGCTGCAGGACGGGCAGTGGCCAAGACCCGTCTTGACACTCCTTTACGGTCTGGGTCCTGGGGGACCTACACCAGCAGCGGGTTCTGCTGGCCATTTGCTGGGTTGAGAGGGATGGGCCATCTTTCCCCTGGCCTCAGCTTGCTCTGTCTGTGGCCGTGCCCACCTGGGGTGGTTCCCACACTGCTCCTGGGGGAGAATGGGAGGCAGAGTCAGAGAGGGAGAGAAGGACCCTGATGACAGTCTGAGTCCTGGGCTCCTGGGCTATGAGCCTGACTTCTTGGTCTCCACTGGTCCATGTTGGGTTGTGTTCCTGTCATCACAAGTGCAATGCCCATGCCATCTTCCCCACTGCCTTGGCTCTTCTCTTTCCAGACCCTGTAGCCGCCTGCCCACTGGCCACGTCCACACGAGAATTTCTGAGATGGCTCACCCCTACTCTGCAGGGTACCCGGGACGTGGAGTGAGCAGTCGGGAAGTGCCTGCTGAGTCCGGGAAGCAGAGAAAAGGATGAGGGCGGGAGGAAGGGAGGAAAAGGTCTGGTAAACATTGGAGGAGACCCCTGTGGGCTGAAGCCAGACCTCAGGTGTAGCCTGACTTCGCCACTAACCCAGCCGGGGCTCCCACCCACTGCTCGAGCCCCCCTGTGCAAGGACGGGCTTAGAGGAAAGGGCCACTAGACCCTGCCCAGCTTCAGCGTGATTCTGTGAGACGGGAGTGGGCTGAGCAGGCGGCATTTCTCGGTGGCTGCCTAGTGGGGAGCCGTGGCCGAGGGCCAAAGTTTGAATGAGGGGCTGGACTGGATGTTTCCAAACGGAACATTTGGAAATGTCTATCTTCTGACAGGCTAATACTAAATCTGTGATGACCTTTATCTTCCCAGGCTCCAAGTCCCAGGACAGCACCTGTGTAATGAACAAATGGATGAGGGAATGAGGGAATCTCAGATTCGGGTCCTAGGAACACGTGTGTGTAGCTCGATAACGTCGCCTCGGACGTCCCCCTCATTCATTCCGGCGGCAGGAACGGGCTCCACTCTTCAGACGGCAGGTGGGGGACGGAGACCAGAAACGAAGGGAGCTTGTGGGGGGACATCTGCGTTCCTCGGGAGCACCCGTCCTGGTCCAGGTAAGGCAGCACGCACAGGGAGGGGGGAACAGGAAGTTTGTACCTCACTGACAATTTCCCCTTTGTGAACCTTGCTTTTTCCCTGAAACCAAAGTGAGTTTTTGTGCTAGTAGTCTCTTCATCTGATTCCATAAGATTTGGGGGAGAAGACAAGATTAGCTGCAGAAGAGTCTAACGTGATAACAATTTGATTGAAAAATGAATGAAATAGACATTCGAGGTAGATATTTACAGTGAATTAAAGTTCCAGATAGCACGGTTACCAGAACACACACGATTCGTGGGCACCGCGGTGCACATCCTGGCCTCCTAACTTGTTCAGGTCGCTGGCCCACCAGCACGATGACCAGCCTGTCTCCCCAAGCCCAGCCTTCTTGGCTCAGACCCTCGTGTCTTGTGCACTGAGCTTCCCCAGCTACCATGCACCCGTGCAGAGCTCCTCCGGCCCTTCTGGTGTAGTGCAGAGGGTCTGAGTGCTCAGGTGTCCCCCCAGTCCCCTGTCCCCTGGACTCTGCCAAGAAGGGTGCTGAGCTGTGCACAACAGGACGGCCAATTTAAGAAGCAGGGTGCAGGTCAAGGGTCACATCTTCACACCTGGTAGGACCCTTCCCGTAGAGAGACACCACTCCATTTCCAGTAGAAAATGGCCGATCCCTAACCCACCAGCTCAAAGCATCTTTTTTCTTTTTTTTAAAGATTTTATTTATTTGACAGAGAGACACAGCGAGAGGGGGAACACAAGCAGGGGGAGTGGGAGAGGGAGAAGCAGGCTTCCCACTGAGCAGGGAACCCGATGCCGGGCTCGATCCCAGGATGCTGGGATCATGCCCTGGGCCGAAGGCAGACGCTTAATGACTGAGCCACCCAGGCGCCCTCAAAGCATCTTTTGAAATGGCTCTTGCCTCTCATTTGATGTTTGTATGGACAAGCCAGGGGGCACTGCTGTCGGCATGCCTCTGGCTTTGCCTTAGATTCTGGTTACACCTGGTGCTTTGAACTCAGGGAGAGCGGACGTCTCATAGGCGGTAACAGCTGACTTAGGCTGACCGTGCACACTTTGCTGACAAGAATGACTACCATTCATGCAGCTCTACAGAGAGCCTTCTCCCACAGTAACTCCTGTAATTCCCCCAAAGTCCCGGGCACCAGCTGAATGACAGCCACAACTCCCGACACACATGCCACCGCCGCACTCACCACGGGCTGCCTTCCTCACCAGCCAAGGAGCCTGGTGCCCCTGAGCCCAGGAAAGGCGGCCCCGTGACAGGTGCGCCCCTTGTCCCCAGGAAGGGTGAGGGCAGAGAGAATACAGCCCCTACATCTTCGAACATGGGTAAGACCAAGTCCTAGTCTAAATGAAGCAAGGAACGAAAACAAAGCAAAACAGGAAAGTGCAGGCTCCGATGAGCTGGCTCCGACGAGGCTTCGTCTCTACGTGACCCGGGGTGTTTCCAGGCCAAGGAGCTCGTGATGCCCGGAAGTGGATTCATGTGGTCTGGCACAGGCTGTCTCCTCAAGCTCCCGCCGCAGATCTCGCCGGCGACCAGAAGCAGCAGCCTCCCCCACGCAAAGCCAGGGGTCCGCTGGAGTCACCTCCTCGAGGACCGCCACACGCTGGGGATCAGAAGCGCTCTGCTGCCTGCTCACCCACCGCCCCAGCTTCTGCTGCTGGCTGCAGGCAGGCACACGGTCTCCCGGAACCGCAGAAAGACTTCAAAATCAAACCTTTCCCTGGAGAGGTGGGGAAACGCTTGCCTCCAGCTTCATTACTCGACGAGAATCCACGGACTCCTTCCCGGGCCAATTATTCCTGTCTGAACTTCAAACACTGAACAACAAAAATTAATTCAACGGGAACTCGCTTGAAACTTGATCACACTGCCAAGAAATAAGCCGCTGCTCTGAAATCAATAGCACTTAACCCAGGGCGCTCCAGCCGCTCCTACGGTGGCGGGAGGCGGCCTGCGTCCTGCAGCTGGTCCAGGGAGGGCGTGGAGACCCATGGCAGCCACGCCAGGAAGTGTGCATGGCGGTTTCCAGGGGAACCAGCACAGCCCATGGCGGGGTATGTCCATGCCCCTCATCCAGCTGCCGGGAGAAGGGTAACTACCACTCTGTACCCCGCATCAAGCAGTAGGCTCCTTCTCCCCTTGAGTTAGCGCAAAACCAAACCCTAGAAGTGCTGTAGAAACAGTCTCCGGAAAATCCTGGAATGACAAGTAATGTAGTCACAGGTCTCATTGCAGAACACAGACGATTTTAAGGCCTGGTACCATCCCCCCCAGTGACTCCATGATGCGGGCTGTGAGGCCCACGCCACTACCCTCACTTGCCCTGCTCACCTTTGGGGCCCGGGGGTGCTGAGTGCGTCCGCCGAGCGATGATCAGCGTGAGACGGGCTATGCGTAGAAGGTGCAGAAGGACTTCGAGCGGTGCCAGCACTGAGCACCACACCCACAGAGGAAGCACATGTATGTGCAAGCACGGTGGAGTCCACTGAGGCATGCGCCCGGTCTGCCTGTGACGGTTCATCGTACGTGTCAGCTCGCCTGCGCTGCGGTGCCCAGCGTGAGGTCAAACACTATTCCGGGGGTTTCCGTGAAGATGCTTTTTGGATGAGATTAACACTGAAAGTGATGAGCTCTGAGTCCTCCCTGACACGGGTGGGCCTCGTCCAATCAGTTGAAGGCCTGGATAGAACAGGGGCTGACCTCCTCAGCAGGAAAGAATCCTGCCAGCAGGCAGCCTGTGGCCACTACAGCCTTCCCCGGGTCTCCGGCCCGCCGGCCCACCCTGCAGACTTTGGACACATCAGCCTCCACCATTATGTGAGCCAATTTCCTAAAATCTTTCTCTCGCGCTCTCTGTCTCCCTCTTGGCAGATAGACGGACACACAAGGACAGGGAGATCCTTAAATGTGATCCAGTGGTTTTCAAACATGTAACACCCCCACTGGGTATTTAGAAATTTGTCACAGTGACTGGGAGCACCCTGGCTCTACCTGGCCAGGGCTGGAGGAAGCAAACGTCCCACACTGCATGACGGGCATGGCCCCCCACACCCCACAGCATGCCTCCTGAGAGGTACGGCTCGACCCCACTGGCTGTCCTGGGCAAGGGGGACAGGGTGGGTGGCTGTGGCAGGCCAGAGAACAGCAGGGCTCTGTGGGGGGTGGCTAGGCTTCCTGGCCGGGACCCACGTGACTGTGCCAACAATCCGGGGGCCCCTGTGAGCTCCTGGGGAAGAAAGATGTTGGAGAAGAAGTCTCCTGTGATTCCTGAGACGGGGCCCAGAATCACGCCAGCGGGGGTGGACGCGCCCCGGCCGTGCTACAGGTGCGCCGGTGTCACAGGGGTCTAGCCGAGGGGGGGTGGCCCACGGGGAGGATTGGGCCCGAGGGAACTGTGGCCCAGCTGACGTGGTACGGGGCGCAGGAGATGGGGTCAGAGCGAGCCCCGGCAGTTACTTGGGTGACATACGGATACACTACATTCCTTTCACTGAGAAATAAAAAGTCAGCACAAGCGATAGGACAAGTTTGGAGGACAGACAGGCTTCTTTGGGGGTGTGTGAAGATTCTGAGTCCAGAAGTATCTGTTTCTCAAGGATTAATGTGGACTGGGCCCATGAGCACTTAAGTGACCAGCCCGGCACCCCCGAACCACGTGGGGTGTCAGGGACACGGGGCAGCATGGGAACTCCACCCTCGGAGAGCTTTCTAACGAGAGGCTTGGGTTCATCTGAGCTTCTTTGGTTCGTGCTTTTGTTTTTGCTGAGCACCTGGGTGAGAGAACACAAGCTGGGACCCCACGAACTTTCTGCATCAACAAGGAGGAGAGTTCTGGAGGGCGTGGGTGGAACCGGGCAGTCGGCCAGGCCAGGTGTTACTGGTGAGACTCACACGGTTAAATTCTTTCCCCCAGAAAGAATCCACCCGCCCGACTGCGGGGTGCTGGGGCATGACTCGGGGGCGAGGAGGGGCACAGGGAGGCCGAAAAGATCACACACAGGAAAGGCTGGGACGGGACCCGTGGGCCGAAGACCAGGCTCACAGGCATGGGGTACGTGCCCCGTCTGGAATGCTCCAGAATGTTTGAATGTAGGTTCCAAAGCAGAGCAGCAGCAGAAGCTTGGTCAGCTCAGTGCTCAGGAAAGCAAGTGACAGAGAGGAGACCAGTGTGCTGAGGGTGTGGCCGTGGCCCCTCAGGGCGTGGCAAGTGCTGCTCTGACCCTAGAAGTCCCTTCCTTCCCTACCATTCAGGGTGGGATTTCCCCTCTGCAATTACAGGAATCCTCCATGTGCCGGGCTGCTCACTGGGTGGTGGGGAGCACTACCTGGGGCCGGGGAGGCACCTGGAAGGACATCAGGACTCCAGCCTCTGTGGCCGCGACTCCCGTCACCGTCGTGACCGGCTTTCTGCACATGTTTGCTGGCCGCCAGCATCACCATCCTGGGTTCCGGGCCTCCTCTCTGCTTCCAGCGTTCCGGATGGGAAGGAGCCGGGCCGGGCGTGGCCTTGCTCGCACGTGGGCACGTGACATCTAGGTCTCAGAGAGAAGTATTAACAAATTAAATCTGAGAAAGTTGAGGCAGCTAAACAGATTATAGAATATTCAGCCAATTAAGGCATTTGCAATTACTTTAAGTACAAGTATAAACCAAGAAAATAGCACTATTATGATATTAAATGAAATGTGATATCTAAATGTTCACTGAGATGTTCTGACTTTAACAATGTTTATGCTTGTATTTTATAGAGAAAAAATAGAAGAAGATTAGTATTTACCCCGATAAAAATATTAATGTGTTCTTACTTGCATCTTTATGCTTTCCTCTGATCTCTAAAGAGTCAAGGGATACAATTTTTAAAACAAGAATAAATGGTGTGCTCGTTTAACCATAAGACGAAAAGGAGAAAGAAAGCTGGAGCGTGTGGCTGTTCCCCCCGGCTCCCGCCTCCCGCCCGCACGTTGCTGGCCAGTGGCTGTGTGGACAAGTGTGAGCCTGGTGCACACTCCCAGGGCTCCCCGCTGCCCTGGGCAGAGTGTCTCTCCAAGGGCTGATGCAGCCTCTCCAGGAGACCGGTGTCTGTGGGCGGACGTGGGATCCTTCTGTGAGGAAGGGAGCCGGGGTCCCCTCCTGGAAGTGTTTCGGTGCCGTGAAGCGGTGAGCTGTCCTTCAGCCACATGGCTAACGCAGGGGGATTGCCCATGCGCCATCCTGGGAGGGGGTCCTCCCCACTGCAGGTGCAATTCTTGCCTCCCCCCATGTCCCATGTCAGACAGAACATCAGGTGGGAGGAGCTGGAGGACGGAACAGCTGACTTCTAGGTGCATCGAATTACTGTCTGAACGCACAAGTAAGGAAAAAAATGTTTGCCTCTCTTTCTGAAAGTTATTATCTCAGAATGGAGCAGTGTCTGCAGGGAACCAGGGAGCCGTGGACAGGCTCCCCCACCCCTGTCCAGATGGGGCTGACCGAATATGGAAAATACAAGCAAGAAGGCAGTCACGAGGGGCGTCCACACACCAGAGGGGATCCATGCTGAGGCTTCCCAGGATTGCAGAGGGACACTGAGGCCAGCAGTTCCTGCAGAAATGGCCTGGCCTGTGGCCGGCCCCCCGGCAGAGCCCTCGCTCATTGCTCCTCCTGCCAGCCTTACATTCTCATGTCAGTTGACTCTGGAAAGACAGGAATGTACAGCAGAAAAATCACATCCTCGCATTTGCAAATAGTAAACAGAATGATACCCTCAGCTGCATTTCCCTGGCTTGGAAACAAAGCAGTGTTTCTAAAATAACCACACACAACCCTAACACACAAAACAAAACTTGCTCTGGGTATCTGTTCAAGCATGTTGGTGTGGTTTCACTTTGTAGATTTAAGAAGCAATTTCTTCTTTCTTCAAAAATAAAAGCTCACTCTGTAAATGCCTCTAGCAGCTCATTAGAGCCATACAGTAAGAATGGTGTTTCCTGGAATAAATAGCTTATAAAAGGGAGATGGAGTTAGTATCCAGACAGAGAAGTAAGATGATGTAAATAAAGATAACAGTGTCTTCTCTTCTACACACCAATAATGAAGCAAGAGAAAGAGAAATTAAGGAATCAATCCCATTTGCAATTGTACCAAAAACCATGAGATATGTAAGAATAAACCTAACTAAAGTGGTAAAAAAAAAAATCTATATTCGGAAAGTATAAAACACTGATGCAAGAAATTGAAGAGGACACAAAGAAATGGAAAGACATTCCATGAACGTGGATTAGAACAAATATTATAAAATGTCTATGCTACCCAAAGCAATCTACAGATTTAATGCAATCCCTATCAATATACCACCAGTATTTTTCAAGAGCTGGAGCAAGCTATCCTAAAATTTGTTCAGAACCGCAAAAGACCCTGAGTAGCCAGAAGAATGTTGAAAAAGAAAGACAAAGCTGGGGGCATCACATTGCCTGAGTTCAAGCTATACTACAAAGCTGTAATCATCAAGACAGCATGGTACTGGCACAAAAACAGACATATAGATCAGTGGAACAGAATAGAAAACCCAGAAATGGACCCTCAACTCCATGGTCAACTCGTCTTCGACAAAACAGGCAAGAATATCCAATGGGAAAAAGACAGTTTCTTCAACAAATGGTGCTGAGAAAATTGGACAGCCACATGGAGAAGAATGAAATTGGACCATTCTCTTACACCATACACAAAAATAAACTCTAAATGGATGAAAGACCTAAATGTGAGACAGGAATCCATCAAAATCCTAGAGGAGAACAAGCCAGTAACTTCTTTGACATCAGTCATAGAAACTTCTTTCTAGATATGCCTCCTAAGGCAAAGGAAACAAAAGCAAAAATAAACTATTGGAACTTCACGAAGGTAAAAAGCTTCTGCGAAACAATCAACAGCACTAAAAGGCAACCCACAGAATGGGAGAAGTTATTTGCAAATGAAATTTCTGATAAAGGGTTAGTATCCAAAAATCTACAAAGAACTTATCAAATTCAACACCCAAAAAACCAAATAATCCAGTTAAGAAATGGGCAGACGACATGAACAGACAGGTCTCCAAAGAAGACATCCAGGTAAGTAACAGACACATGAAAAGATGCTCATCATCACTCATCATCAGGGAAACACAAATCAAAACCTCACACCTGGCAGAACGGCTAAAATTAGCAAGTCAGGAAACAGCAGGTGTTGGCGAGGATGTGGAGAAAGGGGAACCCTCTTACACTGTTGGTGGGAATACAGACTGGTGCAGCCACTCTGGAAAACAGTATGGAGGTTCCTCAAGAAGTTAAAAATAGAGCTACCGTACGACCCAGCAATTGCACTACTGGGTATTTATCCAAAGGATATAAAAATACTAATTCAAAAGGACACATATACCCTGACATTTATAGCAATATTATCTACAGCAGCCAAACTATGGAAGGAGCCCAGATGTCCATCGACAGATGACCGGATAAAGACAACGTGGTAGATAAATACAATGGAATATTACTCGGCCATCACAAAGAATGAAATCTTACCATTTGCAACCACGTGGGTGGAGCTAGAGTGCATTATGCTAAATGAAATAAATCAGAGAAAGACAAATAACATATGATTTCATGCACGTGTGGAATTCAATAAACAAAACAAATGAGCAAAGGGAAAACAAAAAGAGAGAGAGACAAACCAAGAAACAGAGTCTCGACTACTGAGAACACACTGCTGGTCACCACGGGAGGGGGTGGGGATGGGTGAAACAGGTGATGGGGATTCAGGAGTGCACCTGGCGTGGTGAGCACCGGGTGTTGCAAGCATTCAATCACTACATTGTACACGTAACACTAATACTACACTAGATGTTATGTACACTGGAACTTAAATAAGAACTTTTAAAAATTACAACACTTTCTCAAGGTGTTCTCAGTTGGGTAGCTGATTTGAGTCCTGAAACTTCAAGGTCGATGTTCCAGTGTGACCCAGCTTAACCGGGCTCAACACTCAGCACCACAGCTGCAAGCCAGCCAGCTTGGTCTGGCCTCTCTCGCTGTGCTCATCCATCCGCACAGGCTGGCCAGTGTCATTTCCGCACAGGCTGGCCCCTATGTCACATTCCAACACCGATCCTAGGACACATATGACCAGGAAGAGGGAACGGAGAGGAAAACATTCCAGCCCCATCTGCTCCTTGGCCGGGAAGCTAGGAAGTGGACAGGAAACAGTCTCCCATGCTTGCATGGCTGGAGGAGAATCAGGGTCCAGAAGGCCCATCTCTGACCTTCAGGGTCCAGCCTGTGAACTCTTCATCTGACCATATCCTCTGCTCTCTGCCCATGCTGCTGCACCAGGCCAGGTGTCCCAGGGTCCAGAAGGCCCATCTCTGACCTTCAGGGTCCAGCCTGTGAACTCTTCATCTGACCATATCCTCTGCTCTCTGTCCATGCTGCTGCACCAGGCCAGGTGTCCCTACCCCACTGTCCTTGCAGATGCACGACAACCCTCCCTGCTGTGGGGCCATCCTGTGCACGGAGGTGTCCAGCCTTGACCTACCAGACGCCAGTGACACCTCCACTGCCTCCCCCAGTTTAGACAATCCACAATGTCTCCAGACATTGCTAATGACCCTAGGGATGGGGGTGCAGAGAGCAAAGTCACCTCCAGCTGAGAAGCACTGCGTCAGACTGATGGAACTTACAAGCAGACCTGCAGGAACGGAAGGAATCACCATGTGTGCAAATATTAACCTGCTGGTTTTCTCACCAAACTGGGGGAAGCTAGGTCGTTTATGTTCAAGCTAAGAACGAAAACAAGGTGAGCTAAGTAAAACAAATGACAGATAGATGATAGATGGACAGACAGGTAGACAGATGGATAGATGGATGGACAGATTGATAGATGGTAGATAGATAGATAGATAGATAATACATGATAAATAATAAGTGGATGGATGATGGAAAGATGATACTTAAAAATGTTTTAAAGCTGATAACAGTGTAAGAAGAAATAAGTTATTTGTATTATTCCCATTACATGCTTGAGAATCTAAGCTTATATGGAAACCTGAAGAAAAGCAAAGGACTTTGCTTTTATGCCCCATTGTGGCTCTGACCTGAACCCTAACTGAACCCAGCTTGGACCCTAGCTTTGAAACTTCTAGAAAATGTTACTTACACAATCCAGGAATGTAGACCCAGCACTTTATTGTTAATGCGAATCTCCTAGGAAAGCAAAGACCTTGGGCCAACATGCTCCCCTCCTCCAAGCGGGCTCACTTCCCACCTGCCCCCCAAGACCTCCTTCTGCAGCTGAAACTAATCCTCCCTCCTTCTTCAATTGGCCAAAATGACTTATCAGGTCGCCCGGGCATGCTGCTGGGCAGTTCACACCGATGAGGCCCTGGGGGTGTTGGATTTAGCCACTCCTTCTTTCCACCTGTGCTGCTCAGATGTTCAAACCGTGGATGCTCCGTGGTCTTCCTGAGAGACTCCAGGCGACTGTGTCCCACCTGCCTTTGGCCTGACGCACGGAGGTTTGCCGAGCTCCCCTCACTTTTCAGGCCAGCATCCCCGTCCTCCCGGTCCATCCTACCACTTCCATAATGGAAATATTAGCAAAACACAACTTAATGGTGCATCTCCCGCAATTACTATGGTGCTCACAATGATAAACTGAAATAATACGCAGAAGCAGGGCCTGGAGAGACAAAACGAAGTGTTTGCTGTAAATTCCAGATGCCGAACCCCCTGGATGGTGAGAAGGTAATAAACTGAAGAGCCCAGATCCAGCATTCATGGTTGTTAAATAAGATTCTTTGTGACTTGCAAAAAAAGGGGACACAGAGAAGAATTATCAGTGCATCCTGCACAGAAGTAATCTACATGTGTTTATTTAATAAGCAGAAGACGGCTTTATTATACACGTTTGATTTCCATATGCAACCATCTTCGTATCTGTCACTTGTATCTAAGCAGGGCACTTCCTATGGATCCGGAAAATGAAAAATCCAGCACAGGGCACAGGAAACTCATTTAATGTCGAGTGCAGTCAAAATCAAGATTTCTTTATTTGTAGTAACAACGCTGTTAAATCAGAAAATTACTCTCCCTTTCTGCATGTCCTTCTTCCTTCACAATTCAGCTGTTTGATCATAAATTGTCGGGTGCAGTGACTGTCTCCACCACTTTCCACACCGGCCAAGACAGATTAAAACTCCGGCACACCACCGACCAGTCTCGGCATACCATTAGCATATATATGAGATTTGAGACATTTTCTAATATTCTCCAGCAGAACTCATCTGTCAGCCAGGTGATGAATTATAAAAACTCTTAGCTTGTTTAGGAAATAAAAGAGGGGGTGGAAAGAGCAGACGGGAAGACAGAAGGAAGGACTCAGATCCACCTTCTTTTTTCCGCCCCACAACCAGCAAAAGGTTCAGAATCTCTGTCAGCGGCACGGAGGAGAGGGGCGTCCGAGACACGCCTGAGCGGATGCGGGGCCCCCACCCCGGCCCGGGCCTCTGTGCCGCCGTCCCCGCCGGACCTGGACCTGGGACGAGTCTGCCCACATTGAAGGGGTCTTACAGTACGATGTTCTGCTCTTACAATGGGTGTCTCGGGGCTGATGAAACTCAAAGCTGTGAATTCCAGGCTCCAGCACCGGACCCCCTGGGTTACCCAGCGCGAGGCTGTCTGAGTACATTCTAGGGATACGTGAGGAAGGGGCAGTGTGTTCGCGGGTGTGCGCTGGCTTATTTTCCACGCCCCCCCCCACCCCCTGGCAGCCTGGGCACATTCCTGAGTTTGGTCAACACCTGGCCATTGTCTGTGGGACAAAGTTGAAAACTGTGTCAAGCAAATTTTATTTTTAGGATCACAATTCCAAACAATAGTTTTTATTTTCTTTTCCCCCTGAATTTGATGAAAGGTTTGGAAAAGTACCATCTTTGTCCCTCGGGCTGCTATGAGCACATCCCACTGAGACGATGGCTTATGAACGACAGAAACGCAGTGCTCACAGTGGGGGGGGGTGTCCCAGATCCGGTGCCAGCCGGGCTGGGGGAGGGCCTCTCGCTCTGCCCTCACATCGGGGGTTAGGGCGTCAGCATATGGATGGGGGGGTGCGGCACAAACACTCAGACCCTAGCAAGTATCTGATGATGCTGTGAAATGCTCAGAGCTTAGATTATGCAGAGTGACTCCTCAAGCCTCAGGACTTCTCAGGGCGTCTTTAAGGGATAGGAGCCCAGGGCCAGGTGTCCCTTACTTGGGAGCCCCACCCCCACCCCAGTAAGCACCTACCAACCGCCCCCAAGGGGCCACATTAATTAGCACCTGGGCCCTCCTCTGTCTGTCTTCTCTGCCTGATGCCCGTGGACCACAAGGCCTGCCCTGTGAGCTTGGTTTATCCTAGAGGCTGTGGTTCACCCGTTACTGCACCGGGCCGTCTCCCTGGCTGCAAATCTCTGGAAGGATCCATGGTTTACTCCTTGGTGTTTGTGTATATGGAGTACAGGTTTCTAACGCACAGACCACCACACGGTGTTTGTTTGTTCACGTTCCTTCCTTTATTAAGAGGAAGCCCCTTGGGGCGCCTGGGTGGCTCAGTGGGTAACACGTCTGCCTCCAGCTCAGGTCATGATCTCAGGGTCCTGGGATCCAGCCCCACACTGGGCTCCCTGCTCAGCGGGGAGCCTGCTTCTCCCTCTGCCTCTCCCCCTGCTTGGGCTCTCTCTCTGTCTCTCTCTCTGAGAAATAAATAAAATGTTTAAAAAAAAAAAAAAGGAAGCCCCTTGGAAAGGAGTCTGTGTGGCTCACTGGTGCACAGGCCATGTGGACCAGGAGGCCCTCCACGGTAAGGGTCAAGAGAGGGATGCTCTGGAGGTAACCCAGCAGGGCTCAGCAGGGTGTGTGGTGGTGCAGTGGGAGGGACGGCGAGCAAGGACAGAGAGGAGCCTGGATGAAAGCCGACAGCCGCCTTGGGCCCAGCACGTGGGGCTCTGGGAGGCCAGGGCCGGGGCAGCCGGCACCTGCAGGAGTGCACAACCCACACAGCGGTGTGCTTGCACACAGCCCTGGATTTCTCCAAGGTGTGCGAGCAGCGATCCGTCGATGCACCAACAGATGGGCATGTTGGAAGGGACACAAGCCTTAAACTGTGTGTCTGCGGTGAGTACAGGGCAGAGGCTGGTGGTCTGTTCCTTCTCGCTGGTCCCTAGAGCAGTGCCCACCTCCAATCAGGGTTCCTTCCAATGAAATGAAAAACGAAAGCAATTCACAGGAAAGAGCGCTTTACCATTTCCACAAAAATGTAAAATCTGGAAAGGAAAATAAGCCAGGGTGGGTAAAACACCCCCAGAGAGATAGGAACTGATTACGCATCTCATGTGATAGATCACAGGGCCACCTTGGCGGGCGCACGAAGGGGACCCCAGAAGGGCCCGCGAGGCACCGCCCCACCCCCGCCCCAACCCTAGAGAAGCCCCCTCGGTACCGCGATGAAATTCCCGGGAATCCTCCATGATCTGAGGGGAAGTCCGCATTTCCCGATTTCCCTAGGGGAAGCGCGCATTCGCCAGGCTCGCGGAGTCGGGATCCGGGGGGAAAGGGCATCAGGGCAGCTCCTGCCTGCGGGGCGGCCGCGGTGAGGAGGCCGCGGGTCTCCCACCCCCAGGGCTCGTGCCTGCGCAGGGGAGGGCATCTCGCCCCCCCGCCCACCCCACCGGAAGGCCTGGGGTCTGCGCAGCGCCAGCCGCCACAAGCCCACTCCGTACGCACACAGGCCCAAGCTCGTCCCCACCACAAAGTGGCCAAACCGCCCCCTAGGGCTCCTCGGCCTGCACGACTGGGCCGCACTTCTTCCCACCTGCTGGATGTCATGTGTCAGACTGAGGGTCACGACCCGCCCAGCCTCCAGCCCGAACCCACGCAGAGCCAAGTCCTGCTCCCCAAAGCCTCGGAACAGAGCCAAGTCCTGACCTAAGCCCCTCCCATCCCCTTCGGGATAGGCCTTGTCCCCCCTGTGGGCGTCCTCCCGTGGTGATGAGCCAGGGCACCAGGACTTGCCGCGGGCCTGGGCAGGAGTCACTGCGGAAAATCGAAATCAGGAGCTGACGGCGGCGGATTCTTCGGAATGCTGGAGACACAGGCTGGGACTCGACGACCTTCAGGGCCGTCCGCTGACGAGGAGTGCACGGAGCACAGCCCTGGGACAGCAGCCTCGTCCTCCCGCCCAGAAGCCCCAGAGGACGGCATCTGCTTCCCAACTCCCAGGTCTGGGGGTGTCTCTGCACAAGTCAGTGTAACTGTCAACTGTTCTGTGTAAGCATCCAATTGATTTTTAAAAAGAAATACAATGCAAAACAGAGACACCCGAGAATCTGAAAGTTTGTTCCTAAATACAGCCCAAACCCAAAGGACCAGCAACCCTCCAATTTCCTATTGCAGGAGGCTCTCACCTGCACACCACCCATTTCATAAACACGTACCCAGCCCTTACTATGGGAAAGATAGTGGACAACCTGTCTCCGGGGGTGTGCAGATGGAGAAGGCAACCCCTTCCCTTTGGGAGCTCCCATCTCCTGCAGACCGTGGGGGAGGTGATGAGTCCGTCCCTAAGACCAGGACCTAAATGAGGAGGAGCGTTTCTTTCCAACTTGGGAACAGGAAGCACCTGGGAGAAGCTGCTAGCTGCCTGAGACCAGATGGACAATGGGGAGGGCAGTGGCAGGGAGAGCTGGGAGCTGCCTGCATCTTCAGCCCTCGGGTTGCAGCCGGCCTGGGAGGCGCAGTGACATCACGCTTCATTTCCAAAGGCCTTAAGTCTCAGCAACCTGAGAGAGACACCCAGCTGACGTCAGCCAGTCTTGCCTCCAGGGGAGTCTGGAAAGCTCCTCCGTGTCCTACGCCAGGCCAGACCCGCAGGCTGCGGCTCCCGCCACCGCCTTGCTGAAGCCCCGTCCCCGCCACCCCCCCTAGGAGGGCCAGGGTAAGACTCTCAATCAACCAAAGCTCCTGGAAATTTGGGGGTGGCGTGGGCAGTTGGGCTGGGTGGCTGTTTAGAAGCTGAGGCTGAAGGCTCTGGGGGCGTGCCGCGGGCACCACCGTCCTCTGGCAGGTGTCAGCTGTGCTCCTTCCAAGGGAGACTGCTCGCCGGTGCCCAGTCCTGAGAGTTGGCCACCAGTGGGCCAGCCCCTGAGAAAGCAAGCTCTTCCGCCCCCGGGATCCTGCTCACGGCTTCTTTTCAGAGAGACTGAGGGGGGTCTGTGTCCTCCGGGGACAAGCCCAGCCCCTGTGACCACACGTCCCGCCCTTCACCGCCCCCAGCATAACCCACTGGGGAAAAGAGCTCTTTCCGCACGTTTCTGGGTTTACTCCCTTTGAACGTCTGCCTCTGAGGCCCCAACAGCGCAGCAGGTGCACCGGGCTGGTTGGTCCCAGAGTTCTCCGAGGATGCTGCCCGCAGGGGCCAGGAGCGTGCTCCAGGCCTCATAGCCAGGTTGACTCTACCCTGCTTTCAGACGAGAACTCGCACGTCTATGAGGGTGACAGCAGTTTTCTGAGGTGGTACAAAATAAACTCATATTTAGACAAAGATGAGTCACGCTCTCTGACATTTTGATGCAAACTGCTCAGGATGTCCCACTTTGAACCTCTTGACTCCAGAACCGGACCTTTCCTTGTCTTTGTGATAAGTCTTTCTAGAGCCAGTATGTCTGTGGTGCCTTGAAATCTCCGTTTCTACACAAGTAGCAAAAAGGGCGTGGAGCCCCAAAATGTCCACGCCCTCCGCTTGCCGGCACGCTTTCCAGTACGCCTAGGTCAGGCTTCACCAAATCGAGCTCCACGAAGACAAGAGCAAGGCCCAGGCCACGTGGCGGGGCCCGCAGGACGTCAGACATGGTTCTTGCGAGGACGGAGCCGGGGTCCAGCTACGAGGGCGCTCGCTGGGCCTGGAGCTGCGGGCGGGAGCTTGATCAGGGACACCGGGCAGGTCCCCCAGGAGGGCACCCTGCCAGACTCTCCCAGGGCAGCTGGCAGCTGGGCCCGTTCCCTGCCCCTTACCAGCTGTGCGATGTCATGCCGTAGCCCCAGAGACACAGTCTTAGGTGTGCGACCCCACCTCGGGCTTGTTCAGAAGTTACACATTTTCCACCCCTTCACGTTGACACGCATTTCTGAAGGTTCTCACCCACCATACGCGCAAAGGCAGCGATGGCCGCCGTCATGACTCTGGGGATGCCCTTGGTTGCCCGCACGGCGAGCTCTTGCTCCTAACCAAAACTACAAGACGAACCAGATTCAAATGGCTGTGACACAGTCCCGTCTGCAGGCAAGACCCTAAGCGGCCACTCAGATGGGACTGTGACCACGGGACTCCTGCAGCCAGGAGCCTGAGTCCCCACGCAGGGGCCGCACGGGGGACACACACCCCAGACGGTGTCCTTGGCTTCTTCAGTGGAAGGGCTTCCGTTCAGACCTTCCAAGGACAACGGGGCGTCTCCTGAGACACAGCACCTCAAACTGCGTGCTGTGCATTTTCCTGGGAGTCTGCCCCCACGGCCTCTTGGTGAAGAAACTGTCCTTTTTTGGAAAAACACAGTCAAGCCCTCGGGGTAGAAAGTGAGCCTGAAGGCGTCCGTGTGAATGTTCACGCGAACAACCAAGGGGGGCTTGGGCTTAGCACTGACTGAGAATCAGGTCGCCTAAAAAGTTGCCCTGGGAAGGCGGGGAGGGGAGCCTGGTCAAGGGCAGCTTCCGTCCACCCCTCCCACTGACCCTCAATAAGCAGCCGCCACAATTTCCAGGGCACGTTCGTGGCTCTAGAGAACAGACACCAGGGGGGACCCTGGAGTCCAAATCACGGGACCCGCACAGCTTTGGATGGGGAGGAGAAGGGAAGAAATGAATCGGTATGACATGGAGCGTGGGGCTAGGGCCCAGCGGGATGCCAAGCAGGGCGAGGGACTTTGGGGTGAGGAGGAGCCCCCGGGGTCCTCACTAAGGAGCTGATATTTGAGCAGACAGGGGAGCAGGAAAGGGACATCGGGAGAAGAGCCCCAGCACGGAGGCGAGAGGAAGGGCCTGGGGCGGGAGCGTGCGGGGCCTGGTCCCCAACCAGCTAGGATCCAGCAGGGCCAGAGCAAGGATGCTGGCTCTCCCCCTGAGGGGCAGGCATCTTCCTTGAATCTGACTGCATTTAACAGGGTCACTCGGCTGCTGGGTGGAGGACAGACTGTAGGGGGACAGGCAAGCAGAAAGGACCAGCCGCAGGCTCCGGGACTCCAGGGAAGTGCCGAGAGCAGGGGAGGCGGGGATGAGAGCAGGGGAGGCAGGGAGACCTCCCGCTGCTAAAAGGACAGCTGCAGGTTTGCTGGCAGGTGGGGTGCAGACTTGGGAAGGAAGCGGTCTCCTTCCACCCGGGGACTGGTGACATGGGGCAGGACGCTCTCTGGTGTGCTGAGGGGACCGTGGGCCTGCAGCAGGGGTCTTCAGTGCCAACCCCTGTTGGGTAGACTTCTGGAGCCTGGGCGGGAGCTGCAGAGTCCGAGGGAGTAGAGTCGTCTGCATTTGAGGACGTCTCAGCTCTGAGAGGTACAGCCTGGCCCCTTTCAGCTCCATTCATTTAAGCAGAAGAGAGAGTGAACATCGAGGAGTATAAGCCTCCAGATTCCGCAGCATGCTGCCATCCGCCGTGCTGGGCACGGGTCTGCAGACTCCACGCTGGTCCGCAAGGAGTCACAGCAGTGGGTGCGGGCAGGTGCCTCTGCACACCTCGTCAGTAAGGCAGGGCATAGCGTGTCCCCACGGGGACGCCACAGGCCTCAGTGAGGCTTCGAAGCCAGCACCCCACGCCCCGACCCTCTCGACCTCGGAACTCCCAGCTCTTCCCAGCTCTTCTCTGCTCTCTGGACACAGCGCTGTTCCCCTGGGCTCCGCGTGCGGGACGTGAGCGGCCAGTCTCCTCCGAAACGCGGGCTGTAGGTCATCGGGTTGCAGGCGTGCTGACCTCACGACAGTGAGGATTTGGGTTATTCGTTGAAAAACAGGAAGCAAGGCTGTGCCTGTCTTCTTCTTCTCCCCGTCGGTGCTCTATTAGGCACCACTGTTTACCCCAACGATGAAAATACAAAGACAGCAGCAGAGGCCTTACTAGCAATTCCTTTTCAGACCTTCACAGTCCCCTGCCCTGGTGCCCCCACCACCACCCCCGCACCCTGAGCTCCAGGCGGGAAACTACCCCTCAGTCTGGCGCCTGCTTTCCCCCAAGGTTGCACATCTCCCAGTGGGTACACGGGCTCCCCACAACTGGTTCCTATGTCGAAAGTGCATTTTTGTGTATTTCTTCACCCTCAAAGCCCTTCAGGGTCCACGTGCAGCCCACAGTCCTCACACCCATATTCAAAGGCCCCACAAGCAGGACCAAACTTTCATCCAGGGCCTCGCTGCCCGTCTCCACAGCAGGCCATGTAAGGGCTTGTGGGGCGTCAGAGTGTACCCCCACCAGTCGCCGCCTCCACCCCGCCTCAGGCTTCCCTCCCCAGCCCCTGGGACCCCTGGCCCCATCCCTGGACTTCCAGTCACTCCCCACAGCAGCGGCTACTTGTGCTCCGGACACGGAGACACTGCCCGTCAGGCAGACCCTGCCCGTCAGGCAGACCCCGGGATCACATACAACTCAGACCCCACCCTCCAGGTCTGACCCTGCAGCGGGGTGTGGGGTGGGCTCCTTGGTTTCACGATTGCTGTCCCTCCGGGGGCCCCCACGGCTGTGAGTCCAAGGCCCACGCTGGTGGGGAAGGTCAGCCTTCAGAGGGGCTGGAACCCTCTTCCAGGAACTCAGCCCTCACCACGGCAGGCGGCTCTCATGGGCCGCGCTCATGGGTGTGAACATGTCCACTGGCAGCTCCTTGCTGGGATGTCGCCAGTGCCGAGAGGCCATACTCCACCAACACTCCTGGCACCAGTCATCCAGGGCTCATACCAGCTGCCTGACACTCCATGGCTTGGATAGTAGGTTTCTAATAAGTCGGCTCCGCGGTCTACGGATGTGCGCCAGGGCTGGCTGATCTCAGTGGCACACGCAGGCCTCTGCCATCAGCCTGGGTGGCTGTGGCTGCCGGGTCTGCAATGGTCTCACTCACGCTGGTGGTCAGGGGGCTCTCAGCTGGGGTGTTTTCAGATCTCACGACAGCGGCCGGAGTCCCAGGCTCAGAACTCTCTGGAAAGTGTTCTATCGGCCAGCCAGCAGCAGGGGGGCCAGCCAAGATTCATGCAGTGAGAAGAGAGCCATTGCCTCTTCACGAGGGAGCTGTTGAGTGACCCTGAAAACAGGCACGACTATGGGGTGGGGTCATCAGGGACGTTCTGATGGTAGCCAGCACAACCATTAGCCCGTCTCTCTGAGAAGAAGGGGCTGCCCATCAGGATGGCTCAAGCCCACGACCCCTCTGCTCCTTCCACGCAGCACCGAGAGACTCCCGCAGCCTTGCCCCACGAGCTGCAGAAATGCTACCGCCCAGCTGCTGAGCCCTCCGGCCCACATGACGCTGGGGGCTTCCTGGCCAACCGCCTCTCTTGAGAGTTTTCCGGGGAGAGTCCGTGTTCAAATCCACCCCAGAGCCTCTGGTTGCACTTCTCATTCTCCTAAGAACCGTCTCAGAATGGCGTCCTAGGGCTTCCAGGCAGCACAGGGACCTGTAATCCCCAGCTCATGGGACACCCCGTGTCTGCCAGTCTCTCCGTGGAGGCCTCTCTGTTGGCATGGGGTCAGGGCGCTCCCTGCTCCAGAGGCAGGCACAGGCAGAAAGCCGGAGTCTGCTCCTCGGATGTGATGTGAACGAAGGTCCTGCCGCCAAGCGCCCCAGGCTCCTGCTCCTTCTATGGTGGGTGGGACAACAGGAGACAGGATGTGTTTCTTGGAGTGGGTCTCGCTTGGGTGAGGCTAAGCCCTGTCTAGAATGAGGATCTCTTGTCCTACTTGGAGCTCGGGCAATGGGAAGATTCCTGCTTAGTCTCCTGTTAGGCACGGACCCCATTTTCCGGTGCCCTTACACAGCTTCTTGTCTTGCTCTGGTCACACAAGAGCCCGCCGCTGTCTAACGTCTTCTGTGAAGATGCCCTTCCAGGTACACTGTGCTCTTTATGAGGCCGGGGCGGGGGGAGGGGGCAGGGGGCGTGGTATTTGACTCTCTTCCGCTAAGGAGACCCACATCCAGTCTTCCCGGGGCTGGAGGGTCACGGTCCTGCCAACGCTCCTGGGAAAGCACCCGAATGCCTACGGCGCATCTCCTGAAAGGACCCTGCCCTACACCACCTCCTTTCGGAGCTCATGCAAGCCCGTTTTGTGTGATGGATCTGCCTGGTGCACAGAATGATCGGAAACATTGAAGGATAACGATCATTTCCTTTGAAAAATGATTGATTGCTATAAACTACAGTTCAAGGAAAAGCGGTGAACTCACTGATTGGCTGAAATGGGCTGTGGAAGAGACTGGGCCGGCGTCTAAACAGCCGGTTCCGGGAACTCACTTTAGGACGCACTCCATTCTGTACCCTTGTTCTCGGGCCCCACGGAGAGAGCCGCGTGTTGTTTTTATCAGCCCCGAGGAGCGGGTGACCCCCGCTCTGGAAGCCTCACAAGGGGAAGGGAACTTTCACACTCAGGCCGCGGAGACGGGGACGCCTCTGGTCGTTCCCACCACCCGCCCCATTCAGAGATGACGGGTTTGCCCTTGAATTATGTTTTTCTTCTCACGATGATTTGTGAGTCTTGAAAAACATCACTGTTAAAAAAAAGAAGAAGAAATTCAAAGGAGACAAAGGGAATGAATAAAATCCCTGCTCGGAGGGGAAGGCAACAGAAGCTGCCGAACGGGAGATTTCATGCTTTTGTTAATTAAACGCACAAAGGAAAAAACAGTGCAGTAAGCTGTATCCTGCATAACAGCTTCCACTAATAAAAAGTAATAGACAATTTCCTGCACTCGGTTCCTGTGAATACTATTATAGCAGGTAATGGAGTTTGGGAACTGGGGCCTCGCCGGCTGTCAGAAGGAGGGCCGCCCCACCTTCCTCTTCTCTTCATTAAATGACTCAGTGCAGCCGTCTGTGTCCTATCTCTACCTCTCCCAACTACTGGATTGTATTATTTTACATTTTGATTGAAATGATGTCACAGCCAGATAAAGGCCGGGCCCCCTCATTGTCACTGAATGGGTCCAAGTTGTGTATTGTAGCAATCTACAGCGGCACGCGTCTTGTCCTGACACCGCGCACATAAAGGGCCTCTCTTGTTCAACACGCTGCTGATTAGATCTATTGACAAAAAAGGTATCGAACTGGGGGGTCGAGGGCCAGGAGCTGGAGTTTCAGGGGGAAAAATTGGAGGAAAAAAAATTAAATGAGAAGCGACGCCATCTGCCAAACTTTCCAAGTGTGACCGAAAGTTTCCGTACGTGAATTTTGCACGGTGCCAGCTCCAGCCGCTCTGGCGACAACATCTAAGCCACGGCCCGTGGGGGCCTGCCTGTCCCGCAGGTGCGCCTGCGTCCCCCCCCCACACACACAGGCGTCCAGCTTGGGTTTCCCTGCGCAGGGTAGCCTGGCTTCCTTGCAAGAGCGAATTTCCATTCACTTTATTTTGGCAGGAAAGTGATTAACCTCTGTAGTGACGCTGAACATGCGGGTCTGTTTACATTCATGTTCTTAGGTTTCTTAAAATAACGATATTCCCCCCAAAATCCTGCCTCTAAGACAGAGACGCAATGACACACTTTGCTTCAGGAGTGACTGAGCCCGATACAGCTGTGTAATAACACACAGCGTCATCACGGGGTGGGGGGCGCGATCACAGGGGGGTCAGGATAACCAGTGAGACCACGTCACCCGCCCTCTTTCAACATAACACGCAAACCTCATTGTAAGACGACGGAAATTTAATACGTAAAAAGGTAAGAACCAAAGACGGAAAGTACAAAGCAGTGTTGTGAGTGAGGCAAATGTGATTTTTGATGCAAATGTGATTTTCCACATTTCTGGGAGTTACACCCCAGGTCTCCCCACCGTCCGTCCTTCTCACCGAATGACCGGGTAGGCTCTCCTCGGAGCCCCACAGTGTTTGCTGGAAGTGCTAGATGACCCAATCAGCAAGGCAAGGAAATACTTATCAGTAGACCTAAACGCCATTTATAAGTATTTAGTCTTTTTTGTTTCTGATTTTTCGGCACACTTGGTTGGGCTGCACTTTGGAAAACTGAGGCTCGTAGAAATAAAAATCCAGACCCCACAGTCTCTTTCCCTTAAAATTGCGCAATTTATCCTAATCCTGATGCTCTTGCCGCAAAAAAGTTGACTGGGCAAGATGCGTGTCCTTCAGCAGGTGAACGGGTAAATAAACTGTGTTCCATCCAGACAATGAGATATTATTCAGTGCTAAAAAGAAATGAGCTATCAAGCCACAAAAAGACATGTGGGAAACTCAAAAGCGCATTACTAACCAAAGGAAGCCAGTCTGACAAGGCCCCACCCTGCACGGCTCCAACTCCATGACATCCCAGAAAATGCGAAGCTATGAGGACAGTAAAATGCTCAGTGACTTTACAGCTCAGGAGGAAGGGGCGATAAAGAGAGCACAGAGGATCGTTAGGGCCGTGAAAACACTCTGTATCTTACAACCGTGTTGGGCGTGTGTTATTACACATTTGTCCAAGCCATAGAACATACAACGCCCAGAGTGACCTAATGGAACTTCAATTAATAATAATGTAGCAGGGGCAGGCGCCTTGGGTGGCCCAGTCGGTCAAGTGGCCAACTCTTGGTTTCAGCTCAGGTTGTGATCTCAGGGTCATGGGATCAAGCCCCCTACTCAGCAGGGAGTCTGCTTGAGATTCTCTCTCTCTCCCCTATCTCTAAAGTAAATAAATAAAATCTTCAAGAATAATAATAACAATAATAAAGTAGCGCTATCCGTTCATGAATTGGAGCCATCGCACCACACTAACGTCAATAGTAAGGGAACCCTGGTCTGGGGGGGTCAGGGCATGTGAAGACTCTGTGCTCCCTGCTGGGCTTTTCTGTAAATCTAAAACTGCTGGGGCACCTGGGGGGCTCAGTCAGTAAAGCATCTGCCTTTGGCTCAGGTCATGATGCCAGGGTCCTGGGATCGAGTCCCGCATCGGGCTCCCTGCTCAGTGGGGAGTCTGCTTCTCCCTCCGCCTGCTTCTCCCCCTGCTTGTGCTTTCTCTCTCTCTCTGGCAAATAAATAAAACAGTTATAAATAAATAAATAAATAAATAAATAAATAAATAAAACTGTTCTAAAAAAACAAAGTCACCGATCTTCACCTTCAGCATTTCCTGGAAAACCAGGATGTATGCCCCCACCCAGAGCCCACTGTGCTGTCATACGCCCCCTCAGGGGTCCCCACACCTGTGGCAGCTCCTCTCCCCAACCTCCAGTGTGCCCCCACAAAACCAAGGGCCCTCAGTCCTGCTGGAGAACCAGACCCACTTCTGGAAAGTGCACGGCACCTTCTGTGCTCCCCTGTGAGCGGGAGGACATCTCTGACCCAGGCTGGCTGATGCCATGAGGGCTGTGCCCGACCTGGGCAGCCGCAGACAGAGCTCGGGGATGCTCTCCATCACAGACACGACCCTGCTGGTAATGCTGGGCGCTGACAGCCCTGTATTTCACGTGTCTTCTGCCCAGAGATTAATACAGTTCCTTTGTCAAATATGTCCTCAGCACCTCTAGGCATTTTGCTAACTTAAAGAGTGAGGAAAATACCACAACAATGTGGTTTAATTTGATTTCAGTTTCTTGTGAAATCTATATTAAAGGAAATATGCAGACACATTAAAATGTTACCCTCCTACACAAATGGTTTTCTGGTTAATAAGCCCCAACACAGGATGCAGGGAGAATAGTGCAGAGTCAGCATCTCTAACTTACTGGCACCTGCTGTCCTATTAACCTCCAGTTGTCCCATCCTCAGAGGAAACACCACAGCCGCCCGTAATCCCCCCTCCCTGTTTTCCCTCAATTTGTCCACCCAGATCCCTCCCCGGCAACTGTTTTCCTGCTTGCGGAACACAGGGTCCCTCCACTTCCCATCCCACAATCTCATCTGTCTTCATGTCTCTCTGTGTCAAGCTGGGGCTGGAGCCCCCTCCCCTGCTCAGAGACCTGGAAGCATCCAGGGACAGTTGTAGGAATCCCAGCATGACAGGTGTCCAGCCTGGATGTCTCTCTGTCCTCCCTGACATCAGGCTCCTCTTCACCAATGAGAGACATGGGGACCCTGATGGGAACCTGTTCTGCTCTTTCAGGCAACACCAGAAGGGGGCAGTGGGTGCCCAGCCCACCAAACAACACCACAAAAGGAGGCCAGGACCCACGTGCTGCACCTAACGGGGCAGCTACAGTAGGACCAGCGTCTCCTAACATGACAGGTAGAGTGTCCTGGGTCCAGCAGAGAATCACACAGTGGTCACAACTGGACTGAAAATTGATGACCAGCTGTTGATAACGCTGACCTGAATCAGATGTTGAAATTATCCAATAAGGATTTTAAAGTACTGTCATGAAAATTCTTCAATAATCAGTTACAAATTGCCTAGAAACAAGTGAAGGAAAATCACAACCAAGAAATAGAAGCTGTAAAAAATAACCAAATGGAGCTCATAGGAGGGAAGGTCGGATCAGTAGAACCTGCCTGGACGGGCCCAGCAGCACAGCGAAGGTACAGCAGAAATGATCAGTGAGCCTCAGGGAGGAGCAACAGCGTTCACCAGCCTGACAACAGGAAAAGAGCCTGGAAAATCAAGGACAGCCCCATGGACCATGCAGTCAGCAGAGGGCCCGACATCCCATCACTGAAGTCTGCAGGGAGAGGGGAGGCTGTGGACGTGTTTGAAGGAATCGTGGCTGAAAACATGTCAAACATGGTGATGACAGAAACCTGCACACACACAAGGTAAGGAAACCCCAAACAGGATGAATCAAAAACAAACAAACACACACACACTCACATTCATGAGTAAACTTGTGGAAACTAGAATCAAAGACCGAGTTGTGAAAGCAAGAGAAACAGCTCACTCCGGACAGGGATCACCAGTGGGAGAGACTACAGATTTTCCACCGTGCATCATGGTGGCCGGGAGGAAGTGGCACCACATCTCGCCAAGCCCCCCAAGGGAAGTGTTAACAGAAGTCTCCGGCAGGTGGAAGGAGGGGAAACAAAGACATTCTCAGAGGAAGGAAGCTGAAAGAATTCCTCACTAGCAACTTTCATAGTCCGTGGTTTTTACCAGATCTCCATTATGATGGTATTTAAAAGTAGAATGTGTTTTTATTCCTTATTCTGAAAAAGTTCAGGGTTGTTTTTACTGGATGTAGAAGAAATGATACCCCCGTTCCCAAAACAACCTGTCATTCTGTGATTATCTAACAACATCTACAGGTGTCAGTATAATGAGCAGGGACTCTGGGAGCATGACACAGCCTTTATTAACTGTATTTCTTGAAACGGAGTGGGTGAAGGCAATCCAGCATGCTTATGAAAACTGAAAAGTGATCACTTATTATCTAGAGAATCTGAAAGGTGCCTGGAAATTCTTGGCATTTTCTGAAAGATTTCTTGCCAATGTAAATACATGTATTTTTTATAAACATGTTTAACACCATTCCAACATGCTTTATTATGATTAAAAGGACTTCAGATTTGTCAAAAGCTCTCTCTAATCCAAAATGCAAATGTTTCTCCTCTGAGAAAAAAAGCAATCTGCTAAAAATAAGACTCTAAATGGGTGTTAATAAATACTTATTCTGAGTGTGAAATAAAGCGTTTCGTCTTGAGGTGTAATTTTTACTTACAAAAAATTAAGTAAAGCTGAGAGCTGGACAAAAGGACTATTCCTTATCAAAACGAGAGGGAAAGGGCACAACAGGGCACTGTCTGTGCCCAGAGGTGTTTGCATCCTGCCTGGGTCAGCCCATCGTCGGGATTTACTGCAAGATGTCTGGACCATCTACAGCTTCACATGAAGGAGCCCTTGGCTGGGGGGTGGGGGCTCTTCTTCAACCCCTCCCTCCAGATTCCACTGTCACAAAAGAGTTCCTCCAGACTAACTTCAGAAACTTCAGGGCAAGAAAAATCACAGCAGTTATGTGTGAAAAATGTATAAAAAGAACTTGGGGTGTAGAGAGAGATAAACATGGAAATCAGTCCTCAAAGTGCAGACAGGAGTGGCCACATTTTATGACAATGCTTCAAATATTTATCATAAACAAATGTACCCTTTGGCTTCTCCTTAAATTTCATTCCTAATCCCTTAACTCCCCACATGGAGTCCGGAGCAGTACAAATTGATAGTTCATGTTCTCGAGGTTGCACACTTTATGCATGACTCTACTATAAATATTTGATAAAATGTATTTTGGCATATATTAGGAATCAAATGTATAATTCTGATACAAAGCTTTAATAACTATTTGTGATTTAAAAAAAAAACAGGAAATGTGGAAAGATAGTTTTCTGTTCATGGGGAATCTTTTCATTTCTTAGTGCTCACGTAAGAAAGGTTTTACAAACAAATGAAAGAATTATCCGACTTTAAATGAGGGGGGGACACTTCATCTAATGAGAGATTTGGTCATTTTAAAAAATTGCCATTTCGTGTGATATAATTTTTTTTTACATCCAGGAATTTAGGAAACTGGCCCTTGTTCACCTCAGAGGCGATCTGCGAGTCCCGAGCCCCAGGCTGTGACACTGGGTCCCTCATCTTGGGCTCCTTCACTTCAGTGGAAAACCAACCAACATGCACAGATAAAGGAAGGGTTGTAACTTGTTGTTTACAAACCACAGGGTGTCTTCCCGTACACTTACAGGAAAAACATTTCTGAAACTGGCAGTGGTCACAGTACTCTGAGAGGACATCTGCATTTAGGTGGCAGTCAGTGTCCAGCACGTGAAAGGCATGAGGAGCTCCCGGCTCTGCCTCCCGTGGAGGGTCTGCAAGTGCTCTCCCCCCCTTGGACTGGCACATAGAGCTACACGTGGGAAGGCCAGCAGAAGGCAGCAGGCTGTTCTTTGTCAGAGGGTGAGGAACTGTCCTATTGGGGACACGGCTGGGGACATGGCTGGGGACACGCTCAGGGAGACATGGGGGAGGGGTGTCTGGAGTCTGGGACCTGGAGCAGAGAGGGATGTGGAGAGGTGTTTTGTTGAGTATCACACGGCAGAGTCCTGGTGTCTCCCACTAACAGAGAGGATTTGGGCAATGTTCTCTTTCTACTCAGGAAGACCTGCGTTGCTTTGACAGGTGTGCTGATATGTGTGCACATGCACATGTCTGTGCCTGTGTGCACGACCGTGGGCACAAGTACGTGTGCAAGGGACCGAGCATCCTAGCGGAGGGGGCCTCGGGGAGCAGGGTGGAGCCCTGGTTTCTCTCCAAGCCTGTGTCTTCACTAACTTCCCCCAGGAGCCGGGTTTCTTGTTGACCATCCCCCCCTCACGGCAGCCGGGGGAAGCAGCTGTTAGCTCTGTATTCAGAGAGAAGGGTGCTGAGTCTCAAGGAGCTTACTAACTGTCCTTGACTCACCGACCAGCACATGGAAGAGAAGACCCTTGTCTTTCCTATTTGAAAGTCTGAATCCTTAAGAACCGCCCTCCTTCGAATGCAGAGCTGAGCATTTCTGCTGGCAGCGTCTAGTTGGGGATTACAATCCTGGAGACTGAGTCCATGGGGAAGGCCAGTGTCCCCATTCTCTGGGCATCCGGTGCCGGTAGCTTCTTTCAGCTGCAAGTTCACCAACCAAACAAATCTGTTGGTGGAGGGGGCCTTCCAGTCACAGTGGGTTTGAAGGGCACACCCCGCTGTTGGTGGACCTGCAGAACTCGGGCATGGTCTTCCACGCTCCTCACTCCACCTGGCCCCACGCAGGAGATGCCTGGATGCATTAGTGAAATACAAACAGTTAAGATGTTAGGGGAAAGAAAAATGATAAGCATGTCTTCTATTTTCCCAATATTTAGGAAAATCATGCTCTCTTATAATAAATAGGAAGAAAAACTTCTTGCAGCTAATGAAATTTTGCCTGTCATCTTGCTTCCTACACACAGAAGCAAAGGAAGTGATGGTAGTAAGGGAGGTGATGCTGTCTGTAGGGCGTGTCTCTAGATCTGGCCCCCGATGGGCGGAAGGGAGACCCTCTCACCCGTGCTCAGCAGAGTGTGTCCATCCCCGTGGCCTCTGCACCACGCACGTCCAGCTCTGAAAGAGCATGGCTGACAAACAGCATGCTTCCAGAACACTCCCTCCTACTGGTAAACGTGTGATCATGTAATTCAAAGGTAGGGTTGACTCAAAACCAGGTTAAATCACAGCTAACATTTTCTAAGAAGTTACTGTTCTCCAGTCATCATGCTAACTACCCCACGCATTTAACCCTTGTAACAGCTACGTGAATAAGGACAATGAGTCAGGAGACACAATGTGCTCAGTCTCTGATCTCACAGTAAAATGTCGAGCCAGAGCTCAAGCCCGGGAGGACTGCCTTCTTGACTCCTGCTTATAATTAACTCCAGGCCACACCTTCCCAGGGCAAATGTATGTGGCATCTCACCGTGGCACCAAGGGGTGCACTGTGGGGGACACAGCAGCAGGTGCCCCCTGTGACCTCAAATGTCAGTGCTGGGCATCTGGCCCCAGCATTCCATGGCCACCCAAACATCTTGCTTTTGAGATTTCCCTTTTACTGATGTGTACACATGTATCCTGCTTGCTTCCACTAAAGCCTTGAAGGAGTTTACAGAAACTAAGAGACAACAAAACGGCATGCAAATGTCAGTTAAATATTTGTGTCGAAACCCACTAAACTGCCTTCCTTTAGAGCCAGAGAGCCGCTCGTGCAGCTGGTGGTTCCCTGCCACAGACCCGGGCTTGGAGCCTGTGGGTGGAGAAGAAGGACATGCTGTCATGTGACTCTAGCATGCTTCTCTAATCTCTTCTCGTGCTTTAGCCACAAAAGTCTGTCAATGAGGAAAAAGGTGCTCATTTTGTAGAAAATTTGGTTATTCTGTAGCTTAACTCCTGTCACCTTCACAGAAATAAATACTGAGTTTTGATCACTGTGTTAGACAGTTTCTCCAGAGAAACAAAACCAACAGGAGATGATGATGGATGCATGGACAGACAGATGGATGGACGGATGGATGGACCGACGGATGGATGGATGGATGGATGGATGGATGGATGGATGGATGGACGGATGGACAGATGGATGGGTGGATGGATGGATGGATGGATGGATGGATGGATGGATGGACGGATGGACAGATGGATGGGTGGATGGACGGATGGATGGATGACAGATGATAGACGGATAATAGATGATAGGTACATACATACGTTCATACATACGGACAGACGAGAGCCAAAGTCCCAGGCTCAGCACCTGCGGTGTGGATGAGATGTTCTGACCTTCTGGCCCCATCCCTCTGACCAGAGGATAATCTGTTAACCACTCCCATCTTGAAAAAGGTAAAAAATAACCATGCCATATTTATCTCAAGAAGGAAACAGCAGCAGGGATGCAGCATTCTTTGGATTAGGCGGAAGGAAACTTCTTCTTTAGAAATGAGAGATGCTAAGGGTTTAGAGGGAAATTTTCAGGGAAAAGGATTTGCCCCCACCCTGTCCTAGTGGGAACAGCAGGCAACAAGGCTATGCCCCAGCCGGCAGGGTCCTCCTGGAAGGCAGGGTGCAGTGGCCCCTAGAAGGCTACAAGCTCCAGTTCATCTGTGATGGGATGGATGGCGACCTGGCACTCTGCCCAGCCCATGTGGTCTTCTTTCTACAAAAGTGTTTGTATCTCTTCTTTTTTGGGGTCAGAGAAGCAAGACTAGGGTGAGATTGTTCAACACAGAGGGCAGGTGGGGAAGAACTTTGTCCCGCTTGCAGCAATGTGCCTCAGAAGCCGGGGCACAGAGAAGGAATTGTTGAGGGGTTGGGCAGACACGGGAGACTCAAGGCCACTGCCCCCTGGGCCATGCTGTGTGGCCACATTTCGCCTCTGCAGAGAGGGGCACTCATGGAGACCAGCTCCTGACCCCCCAGGAGGGGTCAGCTCACACAGCGGTCCCAGTCAGCCCTGAGCCCCCCGCCCACCAACAAATCACACTCCGGCACAGAGACAGGGACGTCCTCCCTTTCCTTGTCCCCTGGGGCAGAATCTAACAGTGGCGGGAGCTGGGACGCGCTTCCATCATCTTCACAACGGCGCTCCACAGCTCCACTCCTCCAGTGACGGAAGCCCCATCCTGGTACAGGCGCCCTTCTGCGTCTCACGGGACACTCGGCAGTCCGGATGCAAGTGACTGACGTGGCATCCATTCAGAGCATCAGTCTGGCTTGCAGCCTAAAAAGGCAAATTCTTCAATTATCTTGACGTTCCGAGAGCTGTGAAGGAAGGCTCTTTGTGAAGGAAGAAGCCAAGTTCCATGATTGACTTGTTCAAATACATCTGGCCGGAAAGTATGATTATAATGTGTATAAAAGTTTATCTGTCCACCGTTCCATACAGACAAGGTTTAGCAAAGGCCAATCCGCCAGTCGGGGATCGTCCTCTCCCCACAGTCACCTTGGTTTACCTTCTGAACGCCCCTTCTTTGTGCGGCTGACCCGTGCTCTGCACACCACACGTGGGCTGCTCTGCTCCCCTCCCCCCAGGAGCACAGCCCAGGCAGCCGGTGGTCCTAGGGAGGCAGGTGGGCCAAGTCTGACTCAGAAGACATGGTATTCACAGAGCAGGGTGGACGGGGAACGGGTCAGTCTAGAACCAGGCACACGATTCTACCCTGAGTGCACCTGCTTCACTCACCGGCACAGTCAGTCCACCCGCTTGGGATTGCCAACCCCCAGAGCAGGGGGCACACATGCAGGTCCAGGGCCAAGCTACCAGCAGGCGCGGACCAGGCAAGCAGAAACATTTTTCTGACGTTTTTAGGAGTTTCAGAAGGAAGCTGGTTTTACTGCAAAATACAGCACAGGGAGGAATGAACTCTTGATGTTTTCAAAAGTCTGCCACAAAGTTCCACTTCCTAGAGAGTGTGATGCTGAGAACCTTACTCTTCTTCAGCCTGTAAGTGGCTTGAGATGCTGAGTGCGTGTGTGATTTCCCCCGTGTCGTCAAAGAGTTACCAAAAATATGGCATGAAAACACTGTGAGAAGTAAATTAGTTTAACTGTATTCCAAACTGCATTGTTTTAAAGACTGCACCACCCAACCTCAGGAATAGTAAAGCTTATAGTTCAGAAACCACAGTCCCAAAATGGGGTACGGGCCATTCCCCCACTGTTTTGTCCTCATTTCTTACGCAACACAAAGTAGCCATAAGTTCTCAGGCCGACACACAAAAATCATCTGCTTGCATTGCTCTTTGATGACGATATTTTGTGGGGTCGACATAATTGGGAAAGCACAATTCAATTTTTATAAAAAAATGAGCCATTTATTACAGTGTGGGCAAGACATAAACATTTCCATGAATCATACACACAAATAATGAAAACTAAAAATAAAATGAATTTTCCCTATCAGCAGGGTAATAGTTTAATTGTATACAGTTATTCTTACATTAAAAGCTGCATACCTTGCAAGCTTTATCGGGTAACAGGGACTTTTAAATGTGCCAATGTTTCTACACAAGTAACGTGGGTCAATTGCAAAAGGGATAACCATAATGATTAAATCATTAAAATTTTGTCTATGCTTCACAGAGCATAGAGAAAATTAACTTCCCACCAACCTCATTTTTCTGCTGAACATGAAATAATGATTTTCTGCCAGTATAATTACAAAGCTAACATCTGATAGAGTCAGCATCCAGGGGGGATTATCGCAGGCATGAGTATTAGACCTCATTACCAGCTTGACTGCAAAATTATTACATCTTGTAATTGGAGGGTGAGATTTATATACAGATTGGCCGGGTTTCTGTAAGATTGTAATTACAAGCTTCGTTGGTTTGCTACTTATCACACGGTGCAGGAGGAGGCAAAAACAAGCGGAGGGAAGACCATTTCATTAAGCTGTAACCCTATCAAGGGAGGAACGCTGTAACGTCCCTGTATTTATTAGGCCAAACAGAGCTGTTTGCAGAAGGGGAGACCATTTATTACCGCCTGACAAATGGGATTTCATTTACTTAACCTCGGCGATCTATTTCAGTAAAATGTACAAACGAGCCATCCATTTTATGATTCCGGAGTCAACGCTCAATTATCTAAAGGCTAACTGAGTGTTAAAGTGGCCATCTGCTAGGATGAATTCATTGATTTAATTTGCTTCATGTTGCTGAATGGCTCTGGGTGCGCAGGGGGAGGGCTGAGCCTGTCTGAGTGATGGGGGCGCAGGCGAGCCCCTCCCGGGCGGGTGTCTGCGCGCGTGCGCGTGTGCGCGTGCGCGCGTGTTTAATCCTTCACACAATGGAAGAAGGCGATCAATAGCAGCTTAAATTTGATGAGACAAGGAGTTAACTTGTTCTGCCCAAGCCAGAACACCTTTGTTCTCCCATAACAAGTAGTCTCTGCGGTGGAATTAATATTGACAGGCTGGCTTCTTTGTGGCTAATTTGGAGGGCGCCTGGGCCAATTGGCGGGCCGGCGGTAATAGAGCCGTTATTAGAGTCCATTATGGAAGCTGCAGGTGGATACTTTGCCCGGGCCACTGCCCAGGAAGGGGCAGCTCCCTGCCCTTGGCGTCCGTGAGTCCTCGCACCACTTTGACCTTCTCAGACACACGTTTATTTGCACAGGTAAATAAACAAATAGGTAGGCGTTTCTTTGTGAGGCAGGGTTCAGTGTCCCTGGCGCTCACGCGGTCCCTGAGCAGCCCCTGCTGTGCTCACAGGAGCCACTCGTCCCCAGGACAGGCCAGGGGGCGGCTCCAGGGATGGTTCCTTACGACTTTATGCTGGACGTGGTCTACACACCGCCTCCCACGGGCCCCTGCGAAGCCCAGCAATCCCACTCGGACTGCACTCCGGCAGTTGCAGAAATTTCTGCAGGAGAGGCTGCACCCGAGGTTCCCTGGTGTGGATGGTGCTTTTATGAGAGAGAGAAGTCCCTGCAGCAGGTGTTTGCAAGGAAGGGTACTGCCCAGTGATGCCTGTTTCCAGAACATTCCAGGCTGCCTCTGTCCGCTAAGACAGGGCCCCTCATAGTAACCCATTTCTCCTGTGGCCCCCCAGGAACACACTGCAAGCCTTCCAAAGCCAGCACAGGAGAGCCTTTCCACGCATGCCCTTGTCTCCGTGGCCCAGCATCCTGCAGGGGTGCATTTAACTGTGAGTCCCTCACATTCCAGAAGGACAGGGATCTAAAGGTGTTTGCTCAGGAATAAGCCTGTGCTGATGATGCCCACAGCCCCTGGTTCCTGAGTGTGTCAGCGACGGTTCACCCCGCGTGCCTACGCGGCCCCAGGCGCTGCTCTACTCATGACACAAGGTTGTCGGTTCTGGGTCCTTCTATGTCACCTCTTTCCCATCCTGGTCCCTTCCGCTTCCTTCTCCTCAGCCTTAGACCCTGGGCCTTGTCAAATGCAGTCTCCTTCCAGCAGATGCTTCGAGCAGGCATCTACCGGGCACCTGCACTCCCGTCTCAGAGCAGCACCTGGACCACTGTGCGCCAGACGGTCCCCAGAGACCCTGCAGAGGAGAGACCACAGTGCCTTCTGTGGGACTCTCTGTCCTGCCCTCTGGAATCCTCTGTCCCCCCCTGTGGGACCCGCTGCACTCTCCTCTTTGGGACCCACTGTCCTCCCCCCTGTGGGACCCGCTGCCCTCCCCTCTGTGGGACCCACTGTCCTCCCCTCTGTGGGACCCGCTTCCCCCCCCCGTGTGGGACCTGCTGTCCTCCCCCCTGTGGGACCCGCTGCCCTCCCCTCTGTGGGACCCACTGTCCTCCCCGTGGGACCCTTTGTCCTCCGCACCTTCACCAGCACCCCGCCCTCGGGTCCAGGTGTCAGCATTTAGTTGCTTCTTCTTGATGTCATGTTAGCAATATCTGGAGCCCACAGACAGGTACCTCTGCTGGGTGGCCCTACAAGTAAGGACACCACGTGGCAGCCCTAGGGCCCCCCTCCTTCCAAAACCCAGGCTCAGGAAGGGAATGGAGAGACGCTCATCTCCCCTGTCACTGGCTGGGACTTCCCGAACAATTCAAGCCGTCTTTTTGTTTTGGCTTCTCGGGATGCAAGGAAAGCAAAGCCCTCGGCGTGGCCCAAGCATCCCGTCCACTGCGTGGACTCTTGCCGTGGGCGGGCAGCCCTCGTGCATCAGGGAGCAAGAAAACAGACACAGAGCCTCCAGACTGAGGACAGCAAGTGCTCCCTGAGGCAGAGCTGCCGGAGGTGAGAGTGCTTCCTGTGCTGGGTCAGGAGTCCTCCGTTCCTGAGAGCAGCCGTGGGAGCAAACCAGGTCTGCTCAGGGTCCGCCATCCAGACCGCCATCCAGACTGCTCAGGGTCCGCCATCCAGATGGCCGGAAGGTGCTGGAACCCATGGTGTCGTGCTCATCCACACAGCCCGCCTGGCGCAGAAATGAAACTACACTGTAACAAAGACCCCTGAGGTCACACATCCAGGAGACAGGTGTCTCTGCCCGCTGACGCTGGAGTGTTTCCCCGCCTCTCCCTCCCCCAGGCAAGGACTCTGCTGTGTCACCCCTGTCCTCAGTGACCCCAACAGTGGCCATTTTCTGCAATTACAGGGGTGGCATTATTTCTTATTTCTTCTTGGAACGAATTGAAGCCAGCGATTATATTTATACTATACGTTTATCTCCTCTACTCAATACCTTCTCATCACAGTGATCAGCTATAATCATTAAGAACTACTTACACTGAAACTTTGAAAACCATGAATGAATTGGCTCACTTATTTTTTACATTTAAGGAAAATTCTTGGCTTTTGCTAGAAATCCACAGAGTGAAGACGAGCTATCCGTCTTTCATTCTATTTTAAAGATAAATACAAATAAGTGAACTTGACAAATCAAGGAATTCTTCTTAGACTCTGAATTACCCTATTGATTGTTGTGTCTCAAGCAACTATGAACTGCTCCGTCTCGTCTCTCTTACCGCTATTTGGGGGCAGGCTGCTTTCGGCTGTATTTATATTTGTTTTCAGCGATCGATGTGGTGCAGTGCTGTGATCATCGGCACCATCTAAATGGCTCCCGCAAACCACTGGAGCAGGAAACCAGCTCAGTTCATCTTGGAAATGGCCCCAATAAGCAGACTAATCGTTGTCTTCACATCACTTCAGTTTTGAAGACAGTTGCCTAAAAAGCAACAACATACAAACACAAAAATAAAACCAAAAAACAACACTGTCAGTACAAGTGGATATTATTAGGCAAGGGAAACAAAAGCAAAAATGAACTTTTGGGACTTCATTGAGATAAAAAGCTTCTGCACAGCCAAGTAAATAGTCAACAAAACTAAGAGGCAGCCCATGGAATGGGAGAAGATATTTGCAAATGAGATTATAGATAAAGGGCTGGTATCCAAGATCTATAAAGAACTTCTCAAACTCAACACCCAAAATACAAATAATCAAGTCAAAAAATGGGGAGAAGATATGAACAGACACTTTTCCAATGAAGACATATAAATGGTTAACAGACACATGAAAAAATGTTCAAAATCATTAGCCATCAGGGAAATTCAAATCAAAACCACACTGAGATACCACCTTATGCCAGTTAGAATGGCAAAAATTGACAAGGCAAGAAACAACAAATGTTGGACAGGATGTGGAGAAAGGGGATCCCTCCTACATCGTTGGTGGGAATGCAAGTTGATACAGCCACTCTGGAAAACAGTGTGGAGGTTCCTCAAGACATGAAAAATAGAGCTACCCTATGACCCAGCAATTGCACTACTGGGTATTCACCCCAAAGATACAGACGTACTGAAGAGAAAGGCTATATGCACCCCAATGTTCATAGTAGCATTGTCCACAATAGCTAAACTGTGGAAGGAGCTGAGATGCCCGTCAACAGATGACTGGATTAAGAAGATGTGGTCCATATATACAATGGAATATTACTCACCCATCAGAAAGAACAAGTACTCAACATTTGCAGCAACATGGACGGCACTGGAGGAGATAATGCTAAGTGAAATAAGTCAAGCAGAGAAAGACAATTATCATATGGTTTCACTCATTTGTGGAACATAAGAAATAGCAGGGAGATCAGTAGGAGAAGGAAGGGAAGAATGAAGGGGGGTAAACAGAAGGGGCAATGAACCACGAGAGACTATGGACTCTGGGAAACAAACTGAGGGCTTCAGAGGGGAGGGGGGTGGGGGACTGGGATAGGCCGGTGATGGGTAGTAAGGAGGGCACGTATTGCATGGAGCACTGGGTGTTATACACAAACAATGAATCATGGAACACTGCATCAGAAACTAAGGATGTACTGTATGGTGACCAACATAACAGAATAAAAAATTTAAAAATTTAAAAAAACAAGTGGGTATTATAAATGATTAATGAGGAGGGACTGTGTCTTCCACGGTTGGGCTTCAGTACCTGCGTAGAGGCACACCCACCTTAGGTGGTGCCTGGACGCAGCACCAAACCCCGAAGGCGAGGGTCACTGCCAGCACCGGGATGGCAGGTGGGGGTCAGTCCCTCATCACCGGAGACGCCACTAACCTGGGCAAGATCAGGGCAGCAGTCCTAGACGGGAAGGTGGCAAATCCCCCCCCTGAGTCTGAAATGCCTTTCCCAGGAAAGGAAGGAGCTTGAGTGTTCGCCAGCCAAGGGTCACCGACCCAGACGGCCACTGGAGAGCATGCAGGAAGGTGTTCCGGCTTCGGCGAGACTCATTTCCTCCACACGAGGCTCTGACTCCAGGGAGCCTTCTTGTCAGAAGTACAATCTTTTTTGTCTGTACTTTAAAAGAAATAGTTGTTCAAATCCCAAATGTTTTCAGCAGGAGAAAAAATAAACTGCAGGATATGTCTACTATTTTCTAAATATCAATGAGTTACTGTTCAATTCATTTTTTTTACTTTAAGACATCAAAACCTACAAGATTAATTTATGTTGTTCATCCCCTGAGAAATTGCCCAATTTATAATAAACATTAGTACATAAACCTAGATGCATCCACATTTATAACTTATATCTAATATACTCAGAGTTCAAGGAAACCATGTTACTTTCCAAAAAAAAAAGTATTGTGATGCTAAGATTGATTGGGTGAAGAACGATTTATATTATGTGAGTTTGAATTATAATTTTTAATTCAGTCCTTTTTCTCTAAAAACCTCCATCTCACAGCAAACCCTGTTTCCAAGTCAAGATCCTGCTGACCTGTGTTGCTGAATGAGGCATTTTGGTAAATAGCACATCGCTCATATCCCTCCAGATGCCATTCACATTTTAAATATGAGCCCACGATCGAAGGAAGCTGTGAATGTTTCATGCAGCTATTAATCTGTGTGCCCAGCATCGTCTTGCTACGTGACAGAACAGCCCTGGGCCAGGGAGAGGCAGAAGGAGGCTGACCCAGTTTCAGAGGGCAGCTGTGGAGGGATGGCCCTGGGGAAGCAGGTGCACCTTCAAGGAAGGGAAAGGATCTTCTACCGGCAGGAGAAGGAGAACAGCTGGCAGGCGAGCTTGTCTCCAGCCACAGCACCCTCCTGTGCACCAGGTCCATCCATTCACTCCACAGATTGAGCACCGAGCACCAGGTTTATGATCTGCTTGCCCTGGGTCCTTAGGCCCAAGAAGCCATCACCATCCAAGAAGCCCTGGGAGAGCAGCAGAGCCATGGGCAAGCTGGGGTCTAGAGAGTCAGAAGCCAACCACAGAGGGAAGCATCACAATGGGACCTGCCTGCCTCTCAGAGCATTGACTATAAGCCCCTAAACCTGCCCGTGGCCAATGGATCCCTGTGGAGAGCACCAGGAGTGACCGGGTGGGTGGAGCTGGGCAGATGGAGGGCCGCAGACACAGAGTCCCTGCATGCAGCGTCTGCAGCTCAGATGGACCATGTGGCAGTGCCCCCAGGAGCACCTGTCCGTAGGTACCAATGCGAGTATGATGAAGGAGGGCAGGCAAACAAGGCAACGGTCCCGATACCTCCTCATAGTGTGGCTACCACTGTGAGCGGATCACCAACATCCCAACCTCGGTTAGAACTCTTTAATAATCATGGTAATCAATTATTAACCAATTTTACAAACTTGTGGTTTCAAGTGATAAACTGAGTTTGCAGCTCACCTCCCTCCCTGTACCCACACACATACTGAGCGTCATTGACACAGCAGGGAATTTGCACACAGTAAGCCACCACCATAACTGTGCCGGGTGGAAGGGGACCCTTGCAGACCTGGGATTTGTGTGAGCAGATGGGGCCAGGTGGGGATGTCCCAGCCCAGGACAGAATGGGGCAATGCGACTGCAGTTAAGGGTGAAAACTCTTCCCAGCTGGGATTCTGAGATGTCCACCACTGTGGGGGCAGGCCTGGGCTGAGGGAGGGGCCCCAGGGCAAGAATCTGGGTCACCAGTTATGTGGCCTCAGCAAGATGGTGGCAGCATATTGCCCACAGCCTGGCATAGAACTGTATCTACAGATGTGAGCACCCTTCCTGGAAGGCTCAGGCTTCCAGATGAGTCTGGGGCCAAGAGAGGAGTGGGGAAAAGTGCTTGCATGACCACAGTGCCACAGTAACCCCACAAGCAGAAGGAGGCAGATTGCTATTCCACTGGTACTGGAGAATGCACATTATCTAAAGAATAGAAGAAAAATTAAAATTCACACATTTCTTACCAGGATCCTGGAAAAATGTGACCAACCACTCCCGTGTCTCTTCTGAACTCCTAAACACAGTCCCAGCCCACCTGCACACTCCCCTGCCCCTCATCAGCAGCCTTGCACTCCACCACTCACCACACACACAGGTCTGCATAGATGATCCTTGCGGCTGGAGGCTGGTCGCTGAGTTGACTTTCCAAAGAGACAGTCCTGTATGTCATCCACTTTTCTCTACTGTCTTTCTGATTTCTATTTCTTCCTTTCAATTTGTTTTAGGCTTAATTTGTTCTACTTTTTCTAGTTTTTATAAGGAGAGGCTTAGGTAATTAACACAAAGCTTTCTTTTTATTTAATGAGAGCTTTTAATGCTATAAATGTTCCCCTATGCATGGCTTTGGCTGCACATTGATGTGTTGTGTTTTCATTTTCATTCGGATCAGAACACTTGCTAATTTCTCATGTTGGGGGTGGAGGTGAGATGCATAACCTACTTAGAACTGGGATGTTTAACTTCCAGGTATGTGAAGAAATTTCAAACATCTTGTTAATGATTTCTACATTAATTTCATTAACAACCAAAGACAAAGTTTTTATTATGTCAATCCTTTTGAATTTGTGGAGTCTAACTTAAGGCCCAGGATATGATTTATCTTGTGAACTTGTCTGTGTTTTTGAAAATTAAGTTGGTTGATAGTGCTGTTCAAACTTTTCATTTACTAATATTCTATCAACTTTGTCCTACCAATTTCTAAGAGAGGAGTGGTGACATTTGTAATTATAATTGTGGATTATTCCATTTCTCTTGTCTTTCCTATCAGTTCTTGCTCCATGTCCTCTGAAACCCCGTTGTGGTGCCATATGCATTTTGGATTGTTGTGTTCCCCTCATGAATCGACTCCCTTATTGTTGGCAAATTGTTCCCCTTTATTGAGGTGATATTCCTTATTCTGGAATTTGGTTCTTCTGATATTCAATCAGCCAATTCAGCTTTCCTTTGGTTAGCATGTGCATGATACATAATTACCCATCCTTTACTTTTAATTTATGTGCGTTTTTACTTTTAAAGTGAGTTTCTTGTGCACGGATTTAGTTGGATCTTGCTTTCTTATCTATACTTACAACATCTGCCTTTTAACCAGTTTTCAGACTATTTCCATGTAATGTCATTATTGATGACTTAGATTTAAATCTGCCATCTTGCAAGGTGTTTTCCATATTTTCCATTTGATCTTTGTTTTCCTCATTTCTGCTTTATTTTGGATTCATTTAATGTTTTTATGATAATCATATCTCTTCTATTGACTCAATAGCTCAATAGCCATCTATCTATCTATCATTTATCTTTCATCTATATCATCTATCATCTGCTATCATCTACTTGCCATCCCTCTCTACCATCTATCTTCTATCATCTATTTATCATCTATCATCTATCTATGATCTACCATCTATCTATCATTATCTATCTATTATCTATCTATCTATCTATCTATCTATCTATCTATCTATCTATCTAGGTCTATCATGTACCTATCATCCATCTATCTAGCATCTATCTCTCCTTCGTTCCTGTCCCTTGGCCTATTGTTGTCACACATCACACTACTACAGATTTTACAGAATTCAATTTCTTTTCATGGTTGCCATAGAGTTTAAAATATACATTCTTAACTTTTAATGGGTCCATTTTCATGTAAAATATCGAAACCTTGCCATAATCATGCCCATATTTCCTACCTTTTTGTTATTATTATTATGTAAAATATAGCTACATACATCATAAACCCATGAGACAATTTTACAGGTTTTCCTCTAAGTAGTTTTATGGTTTATAGAAAATCAAGAGGGAAAAGCAAAAAGGAAAAGAGTATTTTGAATTTATTCAGATATTCACCATTTCAGCTACTCTATTTTTTCTCGTGTCCTGGTTTCCATCGGTGCAGTTCTGCATCCTGAAGAGCCACTTTCAGCACTTCCTGTAGCACAGGACGTCTGCTGGCCACAAGTTCTTTTAGTTATACCTGAAAATGCCTGTATTTGCCTCTATTCTGGAATAATATTTTCACTTGATATAATATTTGAGGCTGAGCAGTTATTTTCTTCCAGTCCTCTGAAGATGTTGGGTCACTCTATTCTGGCCTCTGCAGTTGCTAACAAGAAGCCAGCTTTTGAATAGCTATCACCTAGACTGATTTTTCTCCTGGTCCTGGACACACAGTCCCACTTCCGTGCATGCCTGATATATTTCTCCTGGGTGTTAGAAATTGTTAATTTTACATTGTTGGATACTAGATTTTGTTGTATTCCTTTAAAAAATACTGTACTTTTTTTTGGCTTACATTTAAGTTTTTGGAATAAGCTCTTTTGAGAATTACTTTGAAGCTTTGTAAGGGACTGAGTGGTGCACAGCCTCAGGTTCCTTTAGCTGCACTACCGAAGTGATGGCCTCCCACACACTCTACCCGGTGCCTCATGCAGCATGAGGCTTCCCCACCCTGGCCGGCTGGAATACGGACTGGTCCCACTTCTGTGTAAGTTCTGAGAGGTCCTCAGCTTACTGCTGTCTGATAGTCCTCCCCTTTGCAGTAAACCTTTATTTCTGTCTTGAGAAGACCAATTCTATTTTTCTCATTGGTGCTTTTCATTAACTTTATTGTGCGCAGGTGAGAATTTCTGTTTGTTTATCTTGCTTGGGACTCACTGAGCTTCATGAATTTGAGATCTGGTGTCTGCTATTAATTCTGAAGAATCCCTAGTGTGCCTCTTTGCATATCACCTTTACCCCATCCCTAGTCTTTGCGCTGTGTCCTTTCAACTCCTGTTCATCTTTCACCTCTTTCTGACTCGGTGGTGAAATCTGGGGCATTTCCTAAAATCTGTCCTCCAGATTTCATGTGTAATAACTTCAGCTCCAATTCAGTCTCTGAACTTCTACGTGACCCACCCCCTGGTTGTTTTGATTATGGTATTTTTCATTTCTGGAAGTTTTATTTGGTTGTCAACTCAATGTGTCAGTTTTTGCTACTTCATATTATAAATTTCCTTTTTTGTCTTTTTAAATGTATTACATATATGCATTTTTTAATCTATTTTATGATTCCAACATCTGAAGTGTGTGTGGCTTCTGCTTCTTCTTGGCTGTGACAACTCATTTTTTTTGTTTATGGAAATTTCACTCTGAGCTCATGTTTCATGGAACTTCATCTGCGAAACTCTTAGAAGTCGTTGTTATTGTTTAAAGTGTATTCCTTCAGAAAAGACCTGTGTTTGCTTCTGCTTGAGTGTAGCCAAATGAATACGACTTTTCCTTTGACTGTGTCCACCAGAGTCAAAACCATGAGGGGCAACCTGCTCCAAGGCGACATGTTTCCCCCAACCTTCCATGGAAGCTCCCATTCCTCGGAAGTCCTGACTTTACAGGAACCTTTAATAGAAACCCTCAGCCTACCCAGGCCTTGTCTCCTGCTCCCCCACGTAGGGCCCTGAGCACACAGGTTCTGACCCATGGGACATCAGCAGTCATCCTCAGGAAAATACCGCTCCTGGAATGGCTCCCCCTGGAGAAGTGGGAGTGCCACACAGTCCCGTAGACTCTTTGTAGGGCACTCCAAGGACATTCCAAGGACAGCCATGAGCATGTGCTGTGCTGTAACTGATTGCTCCAGTCGGCGTCCCCAGAACCACACAACAGCCAAAGCGGCCCCGAGCTCGCTTGTCACTCTGCACTCGCGAGCTTTCGCAAGTGTACCTCAGCTCCACCTCTTCTCTGTAGGAGACGGATTTCTCTGAATACTTATTCAGAAATAATGTTAGAAAGACCAATCCCACAGCCTCCTTGATCGTACCTGGCTTCTGCAGAGTTTTTGTTAGTCCTGTGGGCTGTTGCCATAACATGCCCAAATTTAGCCCTGTATAAATACATCTTTGCTACCATGAAAACTGTTACGTTTCTACGTTAAAAATAATTTAAAATCTTCATGAAATGGATTTAAAATCAACTTGATCATTTACCTAAGATGAATTCAGAATTATAACAAATAATGCTTATCTAAGTCAGTAATGTAATACTTAATGTATTTCAATAAGAAACACCCAGGAAAAGCCAAAATTATGACATAGCTATAAAGCAAAACACTGCAAATGATGTGGAGCAAGGTTAACCAAGAAAAAAACAAGCCACATTCCGTAAAACTTCGGTTGATCAGAGGTCTGACTTAAATTGGGGTTGAATTCAATATAAATCCAGTTAGATGAAGCATCTTCATGATAAGCTTTCACTTTGTATTTCTTATGATAGCTCCCTGAGGAAGCAAATTTCTTGCCATTTCACATTCAATATAAGTCCATTGTTGGTGAAAAGATGGCTAAATTGGTCCATCATTTTGTAATAAAATATCTCATGACTTGTTTATCTGATCAATGAAGAGTGTATTCTCAAGCTGTTCGGTGTTAATGGGCCCGTTGCCCTAGAATGGTGAATTATCGACGCTCAGACAGACAAGGGGAGGCCGCAGACTCAGATCGGTTTCCTGCCTGAAAGTGACATACAGCCGTTAAATCGTTGGAGCCAGGAACGCACGTCCTTTGTGTCTCATGCTGCAGAGATGCCGAAAATGCAGAAAGATTTCCAACGTTGAACTATTAAATTAGCTTTTAAAGAAGTATATCTTGACACCAAGTTGGTCATTTGAATATGGCATTTTTGTTAACATAAGCACAGAAGTATTTGGTGGAATACGAAGGCCCAATTTCTGTTCCCCAGTGATTTATTTATCTTTTTTTGATCTGATCTGCGTTAAGTTTTGAATGCATGCTTGCCTTCATTCATGTATCTGTGTACTCCTTTATGTGACCAGCAAGTTTGGCCTGTGTTCCAGGAGCCGGAGCTGTCCCAGTGCTCAGGACACAGCAGCACAAAGAGTCCTGATGTCTCCCCCAGCACGACGGTGGCCTCAGATGTGCTGTGCACGGGAGCCATGCCTTGCAAGGGTTCTCAGCCTGGCTTTGGGGTTAGGTAAGTCCAGGTGCACATGAGGCTGCCTCCCCACGCGGCCTTGCAGCCTGGGGAAACTGCTCTAAAACGTGGTTTTCTTATCTGTAAAATAGATTTAACATCCATTCTAAGGTGACAGCAAGGAATGAGGGCACTCTCACACACAGCACACACCTGGGGGATGGAAGCCCTCTGGAATGCCCGCCAACAAGAGATCCTGAAGCCTCAGAAAGCACGGCTAGATTGCCAAGCAGGTGGCAGACCTGCACATGCCTCCCGCTGTTTCCCAGTCTCCCGGTTGGCCTCTGCTGCTTCAGCAACTGACCGTCGCCCTTGCTCTCTGTACACAGGGAGACACATGAGCAAGTGGGTTGCTGGGGCGTCTGTGGGCTGCCCTGCTGTCCCCGTAAGAGCTACAGCCCTAGACCCACCTTGCAGGACTCGGTGGCAACGATGGCACGCTTACTAAATAAACAGGGAGCCCTTCTCTGCTCTCTGCAAGCAACCAGAAATGATCTGTAAAACACTAGGATTGTGAGTTGCAAGTGAGCTCAGAGCACATACAAATCCTACGAGGTGGAGGCACCTGGGGGGCTCAATCAGCTGGGTGTCCGACTGCTTGTTTCAGCTCAGGTTATGATCTCGGGGTCATGGGGTTGAGCCCCGAACTGGGTTCTGCACTCAGCACAGAGGCTGCTTGTCCCTCTCCCTCTGCTCCCCACCCCGCGTGCGCGCTCTCTCTCTCAAATAAATAATAAAATCTTAAAAAAAAAAAACTCTAGGAGGTATCGTTTATTGTGATAAATCGTATGTAACAGATGTTACCATTTTAACCATGTTTAAGCGGGCAGCCGGATGGCGCTGAATCGAGCCACGATACTGTGTCTCTGCCTGGGCCTCCAACCCTTTCAGCCTCCCCACCGTGAAGCAGCAAGTCCTGTCCTCCTTCCCCCAGCCCGGGTGATGCTACTCCACCCCACACCTCTGCGCGTCGGCCTGTTCCAGGCATCCCGTGCCGGTGGACTCATGCAGCACCTGTCCCGTGTCTGGCCTATCGCATTCGTGTTTTCACGGTGCATCCATGTTGTAGCAAAATGTCATTCCCGTCAGTGGCTCAGGGACATCCGTGTTTGTGCAGATGACACACGGTTGTCCAGCTGGCCGCTGCAGACACGGGGGTTGTCCCTCCACCGCTGTGCACACGGATGCACGGTGTCCTCCTGAGTCCCCGTGCTCGAGTCCGTGGGGGACGTACCAGGAGTGGCAGTGCTGGACCGCACGGGACTTCTGTCTTTAACTCTTTGGGGAAGTGCTGTCTTTCACAGATGCTGCTCGACGTTCACTTTTATTGGAATTTATCCTTTGTTTGGGGGACTCTGGGCCCTACCCCTCACCAGCTAGCGTCGGGTTACTGAGAAACGTGTTGAAGCACTAGGCAAAGGTACCCGGGACTTAAGGCCACGGCAAAACGAAATAAAAGAAGATTTTTAAAACTCACAAGTGCTCCAGCCAACAATGACACGTGTGTGGGAAGTAGATGATTTTACAATTATTATACATTATAACCATTTGTTTACCTTGGGTTCCTTTGCTTCAAGCTAGCCCTAAGTAAGGGAGTAAGAAGTAAAATAAATCACAAAAGTTAAAGCTCCCTTCCGTGGAGACTCACGGGGAGCTGGTCCTAGGTCCAGCCCGTGTGTTTCTCCCAGAGATGTGCCCCGAGGCCACTCCCCACCCCTCCGGCTGGGCCCGGGCGGACACGACAAGCCCAGCTCCAAGGCGGTTTGCAATCGGGGGAGCTCCGGAAATTTACTATTACGTGTGCTCTTTTAACATGGAAGAGGGCCTGATGGGTGGGACCTTTTCTCCTGACTTGGGGATTTTTACCTGGGGACACGTATGAACCACATCTTACGGAGGGATGAGAATCGTTGGCACAGCTTGGGAGGGGAGACCTCCCCCAGCCCGTCACCACCTCCTGGTGACCCGGCACTTCTTTCTCTGGGGCTCGGTTTGACTTCTAGTGCAATGGCAGTGCGGATTTGGGCTCATCAGCAATCTTTTTTCTTAATTTTTTAATTTAAATTCAATTAATTAACATATAGTGTATTATTAATTTCACAAGTTGAGGTCAGTGATTGATCAGTTGCATATAACACCCAGTGCTCATCACATCACGTGCCTCCTTCATGCCCGTCCCCCAGTCACCCCATCCCCCCACCCCCTCTCCTCCAGCAACCCTGAGTTTGTTTCCTTAAGACTCTCTCATGGTTTGTCTCCCTCTCTGGTTTCATCTTGTTTTATTTTTCCCTCCCTTCCCCTATGATCCTCTGTTTTGTTTCTTAAATTCCACATATGAGTGAGATCATGTAATTGTCTTTCTCTGATTGACTTATTTGCTTCAGCATAAAACCCTCTACTTCCATCCATTTCACTGCAAATGGCAAGATTACATTATTTTTGATGGCTAAGTAGTATTCCATTTTATATATATACATACACACATATGCCACCTCTTCTTTATCCATTTATCTGTGGATGAATATCTGGGCTCTTTCCATACTTTGGCAATTAACAATAGTCCTTGGCAATCTTCGAGCACATTCTCCCGTCACTGGGCAAGGACCAGAGCTCCCAGCTGGGCAGAACAAGAGGTCTATGCACAAAGAGGGATTAGGGCCCACAGCTGGGTGGGAGTCAGGAGAAGGGGGCCCCACTCGGCCCAGAGACCTCAGCTATACTGGGTGTCAGAAAGGGAGCACCTGTTGCCCCTTAAGGAAGGCGCCGCTTGACAGAAGGGTTCACTTTGGATGAGGAGACATTAGTGGAAACCAGCCTGGGCCACCTTCCCACACTCGGGCCACGCCGAGCCGGCGGAGAGGGCGGGGCTCTGCCCAGGGCAATGCCATCATTCTGTCTCTGTGGATTCAGAGCAAAAACACAGGAATCTTAAGGCATGCAACCCAACCAAAATAATGTGAGATGCAAAGAAAATCTTAATGTAATTTAGGACACACTTAAGATATTTAGCAGTTAAAATAAGGAATACAGCATACGGCGCCTTCGTAAGGAAGCGAGGGGCAATTCACATTGCTGGGTCTCACCCAGTAAGCATACAGCGAACACTGATTTTTCACTTGTTTTTATTTTTTATATTTATTTAATTTATTTAGTAAATGAATGAGTGAGATTAATCTGGAGGATTCTGCTTTGAAAAGGAAAGCATTTGTGAAAATTACAGGGAAAGACACAGGCCTGTGGGACTGTCCTGGGAAAGGCCTTCGAGTGTGGGTGCACATGGGACCCCCTCTCTGGTGGTGTGGCCCGCAGAAGGGAGGCTGAGGTCAGTTAGGAGAGCCCAAGGGACAGCTCATCTTGTGACTGTTACCAAAGGTTGACACGTGACCAGAAAGAACAGCATCTTGGGTGAAAATTGTCAGATTTTAAATACACCTAAAACCTTCAAGACTGTTTATAATTTCTACTAAGAACCCTAAATTTCTCTATAGTCAAATATCCCATGAAATTCAACATGTGGTCAGTGGTTGAATCTCAAATGTTTATAGTGAGAGTGAAGGAAAGTGAGCAAGACAGCAAGAGTCAGCGAGAGGGAGAGAGAGGAGGAGAGAGAGGAGAAGACAGAAAGGAGAGACGGGGAGATAGCGAGGGGCAGAGGGAGGGAGATAGAAGGAGATGGGGGAGAGGGATAGAGATAGACGGAGGGGAGGGAGGGAAAGAGAGAGAGGGGAGACAGAGGGAGGGAGGGGGAAGGACAGAGGAACAGAAGGACAGGGAGACAAAGGGGAGAGGCCGCTGGCAGTGCTGTGATCTGACCCTCCAGCCACAGAGGCATGAACGTGGGAGCCTGGGCTTAAGTGGCGGGTGCCTTGTTGCCCCACACCACCCGCCCCCCCAGGTCTGCCCCCCTTACATCATCTGGGAGGTGGGAATGGATTTTATCATCTGGGGAAGGGAAAGCACCCACTTCTGGTCAGCAGACCCCTGCTGGGTTCAGAGGCCCTCCCGCCCGGGCCCCGCTGCTGCGAAGAGGTTGTCAGGAGCCACAAAGCCGTCCAGGGCGCCGCTGAAAACCCACTACCGCCTCCGGAGTGGGGCCTGAACTCCGTCAGATGGTCACAAGTTACCCAGAGCAGGAAAACCCCAATTTTCCTAAGCGATATGATCTTCCTGCCAGGGAAGCAGGCTCCTTTTGTGGCCGATTCCTGCAGCTTCGTGGCTTCCGCGCACCCCCTCCCGCGCCGTCGCAGGAGAGGGCTCGATGTAATGGAGGAACATCTCCTTAAACACGGATAATAGAGCAGTCAGGGCGCAGGGCCGCCTCGGCAGGAAAGCGCGGCCACAGAGGCTTCCGCGTGCTGGCTCCGGGGCGCCTTCAGCAACACATCGTAAATTGGCGAGGGACCGTGGGGGACACGGACGCTGTTTTATAGCCTTGGCCAGCACTCGGTCACCAGGGACACCGTCGCCAGGGGGTAAGGCCGTGGAAGCTCTTTCGGTGTCATCCCACTGGAGATGTTATCCAACGCTCGACCCTAAAGCAAGAGAAACAAACTGATGAAACGGGGGTGGGCTTGGGAAGAGCCGAGATAATCCATCAACTCACCTGTGGAGAAAGTACCAGGGAGAAGCAGTATTGATTTATTTTACAGGCCAGTGCACAGGTTTGTCAGACAAAAGAATAGAGATGTCAACCCCCCAGATCCTCGGTGGCCAGCAATCGCAAAGCCGCAGGCTGAACGCCCGCCAAGTGCGACCAGGAGCAAAGGCAGCATTGGGGCACGTTTTCCACGCTGGCTCGGGATGGCTCTCAGCTGTCCTAAAGGAGGACACGCGGTCAGCCCCGCTGCGGCAGAGTTAGGAACTAAGGCAGGGCATCGGGGAGGAAATGCATCCAGCACATCCCGGGCAAGAGGGGGACTCCGTGGTCCCGGCCACAGTCACCTGTCGCCTTGGAAGCTGCAGGAGGTGCTCCCGGCGCTGGGGTCATGGGAAGGTCGCTTGCCCAGTTGGCAGACCACAGGGCCGATGGACAGTTTAGATTCCAGAGAGAACCCACTGGAGCACGCTTTTGTCCCTCACCCCACAGAACGTAATCTGAGCCGATTATTAAGGGTTACTGTTTCATCTGACCGGGGATGAGTTGCTCCGACATCCCAGGTATCAAGGGCCCAGAGTTTAATTGGCGGTCACGTCCCATTCCTGCCCCCACCAGGGGGGCGTCTGAGCACCCAGAGGGAGCCTGGGTCCGACGGGGAAGGGGCATGTTTATCAATCCCATTTTCGGACATCTAGCTCCGCTACGAAGAGCATTCCCTGTAGGTTCCACCTGCAGATTCCTTCCCACATAAACCCGTCTGTTTCCCTGATAGAGCGCTGAGCTCGCCTGACGCGCCCCGTGATGTCTGGGACTCAGCTGGTGTCCAAGAGGCTCCCACATTCAGAACATGAGCGTTAGCGATGCGAGCCCCAGGGAAGGTTTGGAAGGGTGCTCTGAGNNNNAGGAAAGAGTGTCCTCGTGTTTTGTGTTTATTGTTTTACTCAAGCTTGGGGAGTCAAGTGGAGCCATGTAACTTCATGTTCCCATTCATGGTTTCTACTTAGTAAAGAGTTGCAGATGTGGAGTGATAGTTGGGAACTATAAAACATGGGGCTTCTCCTCCTAAAATAAAAGTCTCTGAAAGCATGAGGGTTACACGTACTTTGTACTTATCATAGTGAGGTGGTCACCTTTCCCATGCGCTCAGGTGGGTCTTTTAAGTTTCTAAAACATCCATGTTATGGACTGAATGTCTGTGTGTCCCCAGATCCGTATGTTGGAGTGTTAGCCCCATTGTGATGGTGTCGGGGTGGGGTGGGGGGAGGAACGATGCAATCTTGACAGTGGAGCCCCATAAATGGGAATGAAGCTCTTCTTCTACTGTCCACTCTCTCCGCCACACGAGGACGCAGAGATATGGGCAGGCTGCAGCCTGGAAGCAGGTCCACACAGACACCAGACCTGCTGGCACCTCTGTGACCTATGACACAGAACACAGGATCTCCTGAACGTGGCTGTCAGTGACCCTGTGACTAGGTTCCTGACTGGCAAGCATGGGTGAACCTTCTGCCACCCGTGTCCCAAGTCCTCTGAGAAACAGTTCCACCACGGCTGAGAAATGTGCTCAGGGTCTTATGGTTGAAGGTGGCAAGAGAGGGGCCCCAGGGTCATGGACCACCAGCTCTGCGCTAAAGAGCTCAGGGGTCCTGGGGCGGTCTGTGCTCAGCTGTAGAAGGAACGCGGAGGGTCGGGCTAAGTCCAGACGCTGCAGCCCAGTGAGCGGGCAGACCAGCACCGTGGCCCAGCTGAGGCTCTGGGACCGATGTGCCCACCCAGCCTCTGCGGCTCACACATCCGTGGCTCACTCCCCAGACCTGCACTCTGGCAAGTGCGCTGCGGTTGGGACCTCTTGTAAGTACCACGCAGTTCTTTCCATCACTCTTAGCATCTCTGTGGCTCAGCCCAAGGACGTCGCCCTCCTCACCGACTGTCTCCACCTCCTGGGCAGTCTGGGGTTCTTTGGAAGTGGGGGCTCCTTAGAAGAGGGGAAAACATTTTGCCCTGACAGTGGGAACAAATTACAGTTTTATTGCACAGACAATATTTCATGACTAAGGAATTTCGTGAGTAAGGAACAAGCTAAACTAAAATAAGCCAGGTCCCTGAAGATGTCCAGGAAGTGTCGTGACTGTTGAGGAAAACAGTAACGATGGGACACGCAGGCACAACAGCCACCCAGATCCAGGCACGCCCCCCCACCCACAGGCGTGTGCCCCCAAACTGTGAGCAGGCAGGGCCACCCACACAGACAGGACGTGGTCACAGCCGCGTTCGGGCCGCTTCGGGCCCATCCCCACACGCACCTGTCCTCCCGGGTCAGAGCCTCTCTCTAGGTCTGAGTGTCGCAGACACACTCTGTCCCTGGAGGGGGGTCCCGTACCGTTCCCAAAGGCCACACGGAGTCACAGCACCACCTGCGCCCACACTCCCGGGAATCTGTTGTCTACCAGAGCCGAGGGAGCTCCTCGGACAGGCGGGCTGAAGAGCACTCCCAAAAGGCTCATTCCCATCAAGTCATTATTCAAGATTGAGTGTCCCTCAAATTTCACTCAAACACAGCACACATGTTCACATATTACGTTTGTGTTAGTTTTCCAACGAGCATATGGGTCCCATTAGCTCTTTTTCAAAATGGATTCTCCAGTTTATAATATTCATCATTCACTTAAAACCACCAAATCTATCGAAATAGTGACTATACCATTCTCAAAGTTTTCCTTTGCAGTTTCCTGTTGGATCGCTCCCTCCTGCCCCCTGGCCTTCGCCCCAGACCGTCCGCAATCTGCTCTCTGTCTCTACAGATGCGCTGGCATTTTCTATGATCCGTAAGTCACTATTTGTTATCACTAGGTGTGTAAATGGTTCTTTAAGTAGGACAGTGCATGAGGTATCAACCCTTGCCCGGCCTCTTCCATGGGCGTTATACTGTTGAGATCCACCCATGCTGTTATGCGTCTCAATAGTTGGTTGCCCTGCCCTCTTTTTAAAAAGTGTTTCTTTAAATCCCAGTTAGCTAACATCGAGTATTATGTCAGTTTCAGGTGTGCAATATAGTGATTCCCACTTCCGTACGTCACCCGGTGCTCATCACAAATGCAGTCCTTAATAGCTGGTCTTTCCCCTTAATGTCACTACGTAGGGTTCCATTGAAAAGATATACCAAGGTTTATCCATTCGTGTGTTGATGGCAATTTGGATCGGGTCTGGTTACTGGCTATTGCAGACAAATTGCCATGAACGTTTCTGTTCGCATCCTTGTGATAACGTGTGCTGTCTCTTCTCCGGGGCGGGTACGTAGCATGGAATGGCTGACTCATCTGAATTTCTTTGTCTATGAGCATATACTCGGTTTTGGGGGGTTAGTTTGTTAGTTTGTTTTTTAATCACAGCATGACCAAGCATTTAAATAAATAGAAAAAAAAAAAACCTCTCTTCACTTAATTATTTCATGAATGAATAACTATGTGTCACATAACACAAAAAGGAAGTTTATATATCATATCAGACCTTTAAGGAAATTTCACCTGGTTAATAGAAAACAAAAGATAAACTAACTTAAATTTTGACAAAAGCACAAAATATCAGGTTGTGACTAATAACTTCCAAGCATCATATTAGGAGCTTCACCATCTCCAGCTTCTGCCACCTGCAAGACTCATTTATTTGAAGCACTTGAACACCTGCTAACATTTGTTTTTCTTTCTCTAGTCTTTTCTGACGTGATGTTATTACATTTTTCTTTCAAGGACAGGATGTGGCTGCTCACTTTGAAAGTGCGCTTTGGACAGGAGTGTCTAGGGACATGATTGCCCGCTGGCCACTTAGTGTGGAGGCGTGGCTTGTGCTAAAGACAGAGACACAAGCTGCCAGTGGAGTAGGTCAGGGGCAAAGAGGGAAATCATATATGAAGTGCGTGGGAAATGTGCAGCAGGAAGGGGCGGAACAGAACTGCCCCGAATGCCCAGCAGGTATGACACTTACACACTCGTAGGACACTATGACTTGTCCATCATTGCATTACCCACCTCTTTATAGTCTGCTGGAAAATGTTTTTATAATTTTCAATAACCCTTTATCATCAATAAACTCAAAAATATATTTTAAGGGATGTTAAATACAAAACAAATAATACAAAACTCAAAAACACATACAACCGTTTCCCCAGCATATGCCCATGGTGTAAATATAAACCAGGGCACCTCCAGACCCACACTCGCCCCTGTTCAGTCATGGTCATCTGCCAGCTGCGTGGTGGGTCCTTGATGTGGTCCTACTGTGCACCTCCCCGGGGGTCCCTGAGGTTGGCCGTCTTGCACGGGCTTCTTTGCATTAACTCGTCTTCTATGGCGAATTATCTGTTTAAATTTTGTCCATTTTTAATTGGACTGCTCGTTTTCATTTCACAGAGTTTTGAGCATTCTTTATATATTCTGGATACAAGTCCTTCGTCAATATAAGATTAGCAATTTTTCCCCAGTCAATGGCTTGCCTTTTCATTATCCTATCAGTATCTTTCAAAGAACAGAAGTTTTAATTTTTATGAAGTCAAATTTATCAAATTTTCACTTTTATAGACCATACTTTTGATGTCATATTTAGGAAATCTTTGCCTAACTCAAAGTCACAAAGATTTTCTCCTATGATTCCTTCTGAAATTTTTCATAGTCTTGGGCTTTATATTTCCGTCTATAATCCATTTCTGTATGATGTATAGATCAAACTTCATCTTTTGCATGAACTATCCAGTTGTTCCAGCACCATTTCTTAAGAAGGCTACCCTTTCTCTGCTAAATTCTTTGTATGTTGGAAGTCGGCTCTTCACATATGCAGTTGTCATTTTCCGGACACTGTTCTACTGATCTTGTCTAATTTGCTGCCAATCACACTGTCTGGATTATGGCAGCTTTTGGTCAGGAAAAAAGACAGTGTTTGTCCCCCAACTTTGTTTTTCACTTTTAAAATCATTTTAGCAATTCAAAGCCGTTTGAAATTGCAAATTAATTTTAGAATGAGTTTCTCAGTTTGTTCAAAAACGAAAGCCTGCTGGTGTTCCTTGGGATAGCACTGAGATCATTTCAGAAACAAATGACACTTTAACAATATTGGATCCTGGGATCTGTGACCATACGTATCTACCCATTTGTTTCAGTATTCCTTAATTTCTCTTAGAAATGTTTTAATGCTTAGTATATAAGTATATAAGTCTCTCCCAATATTTTGGTCCAATGCTATGTAAATAGTAATTTTTAATTTTAATTTACAATAGTTTATTGCAAGTATTCAGAAAAAATTATTGATATTTGTATATGGACATTGTATCCTGCCATCTGCTAAACTCATGAGTTTATGTAGCATTTTTGTACAGTCCATAGGATTTCTTACACAGATGATGATGTCATCTGATGATACAAAGAGTTTTACTCCATCACTTCCAACATTTCCGATGTGGATAACTGCTACCTGCTTTTGTTTTGTTTTGTTGCTCCCTGCCGCGGTCAGCCCATGCTACAGAGTGTGAACAGAAGTGGCGAAAGAGAACATACTACTCTGACTACTGGTATCAGGCAGGCAATGTTTATTATTCCATCATTAAATACAAACAGAGTTTCCTCTGGTTGGTTTTTCCGTATATCAGTGTTTCCTTTATCAGTTTGAGGTGTGCTATCATCCCTGGTTTGCTGAGACTTTCATCAGGAGTTGCTGTAGGTTTTTATGATAATGAAAAAAAGTTGGGCATGCACTGAGGTGATCATATTTTTTTTCTTTTATAGTATATCAATAGGGCAAATTACATCTATTAACTTTCTAATGTTAAGTCAACTTTGAGTTCCTGGAATAAGCGCTATTCTGCTGTAATGTATTATACTTTTGACACATTGTGGGTGTAATGTGCCGAAACTGTGCTTACAGTGTTCACGGAGGCTGTGGATCTGCAGTTCCGTTTATGGTTGGCCCTTAACAACATGGGTTTGAACCCCGTGGGTCCATATGTGTGTGAATTTTTTTTTGATAAATACAGTACAGGACTGTAACTGTATTTTCCTTACGATTTTCTTAATAACATCATATTTTCTCTAGCTTGCTCTATTGTGAGAATACAGTAAATAATACACAGGACCTACAAAATATGTGTTAATCGATTGTTTATGGTAAGGCTTCTGGCCAACAGTGGACCCTTAGTAGCTAAGGTTTGCGAAAGTCAAAGCTCCATGTGAGTTTTCGAACGCACAGGGTCAGCACCCCTTACACCTGTGTTGTTCAAGGGTCACCTGGGCTCATAACATCTTTGTCAGGTTTCGTGGTCAGCATAAGACGGGCCTCACAGAACAAATTCAAATGTATTTCCTCCTCTTCAGTTTTCTGTAAGAGTTAGTGTAGACTTGGTACTATTTCCTCCTTACAACTTCGGTAGAATTTGAATATGAAGCCATCTGGATAAGGAATTTACTTTTTTTAGGGCTCTTGGCTTATTACTTTTTCAAGAGTCATAGTGCTATGAGCCTTTCTTGAGAGAGAGAGAGAGAGAGAGAGAGAGAGAGAATCGTAAGCAGCCTCTACACCCAGTGCATGAGCCTGACATGGGGCTCAATCCCACAACCCTGAGTTCATGACCTGCTCCAAAATCAAGAGTCAGACACTTACCCAACTGAGCCACCCAGGCTCTATTATTCTTGAGTGAGATTTGGTAGTTTTGACTTTCAAGACCTTCTCCCATTTCATTCAAGTGGTAAAATTTATTGGAAGAAATCGTTTTATAATAGTCCCTTCTTGTTCTGTTAATATCTGTAGGATCTATAGTGATGCAATCTTTCTCATTCCTGATATTAAACATGTCTGTCTTCTCTCTTTTACCCCTAAACAGTCTGGCAAAATTTATCAATTTTATTGATCTTCTTGGTTTCATTTAAAATTCTCTATTGCTTTTCTGTTTTTTATTACATTGATTTTCTCTACTTGTTTTTTCCTTTTCCTACTTACTTTTGATTTAACTTGGTCTTTAACTTGCTCATCTTTTTCCAGTTTCTTACCAGAAAGGCTGATCTCATTAATTTGAGACTTCTTCTTTTCCCACATCAGCATCTAATGCTATATATATCCAGATAGTACAATTTTTGTTTCATTTCACACCTTTTGACATGTTGTATTTCCACATTCTTCCAACTCATTGGCACTTTCTTCCACTTTCTTCCAATTCATGATACTTTCTAAATTCCCTTTTGATTTCTTCTTTAATCCCTGGGCTATACCAAAGTGTGTCATTTACTTTCTAAATATTTGGGGATTTTCAAGAGTTGATTCTGCTATAAGTTTCTAATTTCATTCCATAGTGGACAGAGAAGATATTTTGTATGACTAGAAACATCTCTAAGTTACTGACACTTGCTTTATAGCTCAGAGCATGACCCGCCTTCGTAAATTTCTAGTGTGCTTGAGAAGAATGTGTACCCTGTTATTGCTTTGTGGAGTGCTCTGCAAATGTAAATTAAGTACATTAAATGAAAGTATTTTTCCCATCACCTGGCTACCCCATCCCCTCACACCCCTCCCCTCTGAAACCCTGAGTTTGTTTCCCGGAGCCCATAGTCTCTCATTAATGAATCATGGAACACTACATCCAAAACTAATGATGTACTGTATGGTGGCTAACTTAACATAATAAAAAATAAAAAATTACAGAATAAGGAAGAAATGGCTGCAAATTCTTAAGTCAAAAAAAAAAAAGAAATTTTCAAGTCTTCTATATCCTTATAGATAATCTGTCTGCTGTTACTATCAATTATTTAGACAGAGGCACTGAAATCATTGCCTGTATTTGTGGATTTTTCTACTTGTTCTTTCAGTTCTATTAGCTTTTGCTTCATCTATTTTGAAGCACTGTTATTATAAGCACACTGGTTTAGGATCATTGTGACCATCTGATGAAGCGATACCTCTTATCATTACAAAGTCGTAATGTTCTTTGCTCTGAAATCTACTGTCTGATGTCCTATAGCTACAGAAGCATTGTTAATTCTTTAAATGATTATTGTGGTATATATTTTACATACTTTAACTTTAAACCTATATGTGTCTTGATATTTGAAATGGTTTCTTCTAGGGAGCGTGGACTTGAGTGTTTCTTTTTTATCCAATCATATAAACATTGCATTTTAATTGGGTTATTAGTGATTATTCATATCATTAAGTTTAAGTCTATCCTCTTCAACTTGGTTTCTATTTGTCCCATCTGTGTTCCTTCTCATCTCTTTTAATGCCTTCTTTTGGATTAATCAAAACTTTTTATGATCTATTTTACCTCCCCACTTGCTTATTAGTTATACCTTTTAGTATTTAGTTTGGGTTTTGGTTCTAGTCGATGGGCTTTCAGTATGCAGTTTACTTTATTAAAGTCTACCTTCCAGAATTTATTATACCATTAAGTGTATAATATAAGAATCTTATGTAGTATAGCTTTGTTTCTTGTCTTTCAAGCTTTGTTCTGTTGTTTCATGTATTTTACTCACATATATTAACCCGGCACATTGCCATTATTTTGTTTTATATAAATGATCATTTTTTCAAGAGATTTAAATAAGAAAAGATCTTACATGTTTAGCAATATATTACCATGTCCCTTCATCCCTTTTTTTCCTTTTGCGTGGATACATATTGCCAGCTGATACCATTTTCTACTGTTGAAAGGACCTATTTTAACTTTTTTTCTCATTTCAAGTTGGCTGATGATAAAATTTTTTCAACTTTCATAACCAAAACTTTATTTCACCTTATTTTGATAGATATTTTTACTTGGTATAGAATTCTAGATTGATTTGTTTTTCTTTCAGAATGTTAAAGATGTTGCTTCCTGTTTGCATTGTTGCTGAGAAGTCTGCAGTCTTCATTATCATGGCTTCTTTTTACATGATGTTTCTTTTTCATTTGCCATTTTTAAGATTTTCTTTTTATGACTGCTTTGAACATTTTTATTTTGATGTGTTTCTGTACAGCTATATTGATGTTTTTTGTAATAATAGTCTGCTGAGCTTCTTAATACTGTACGCTTATAATTTTCTTTACATTTGGAAAATTTTGGTAGCAATTTCTTAACATTCTTAACATTTCTGCCCCCCATTTTTCCCTACTTCATAGACTTGTATACTAGGCTAATATCTATCTATATTAGGCTGCTTGAATTTGTTCTAGAGTTCACTAATGCTCTGTCACTTTCACTGTTTTCAAGTATTGTTTTATTTTCTTTTATTTTAGATAGTTTTAATTGCTGTCTTCAAGTTTACTAATCTTTTCTTCTTTTTTTTAAGATTTTATTTATTTATTTGACAGAGAAAGAGACAGCCAGTGAGAGAGGGAACACAAGCAGGGGGAGTGGGAGAGGAAGAAGCAGGCTCCCAGCAGAGCAGGGAGCCTGACGCAGGGCTTGAACTCAGGACCCTGGGATCACGCCCTGAGCCGAAGGCAGGCGCTTAACGACTGAACCACCCAGGCACCCCTAATCTTTTCTTCTGAAATGCCTAATCTGATGTTGATTCCACTGTAATGTATTTTTCAATTTAGACAATGCATTTTTCATATCTAGAAGATTCATTTGAATCTTTTTAGTAGTATCCATGTCTCTACTTGACTTTTGAACAGTTGGTATACAGTATTAACTCCTTAATATCCTTGTTTGCTAATTCTGACAACTGTGTCTGCCCTGTGTTGGTTTCAAATGATTTCTCTCCTCATTATGGGTTTTATTTTTCTTCTTCTTTGTATGCTTGGTCATTTTCTTTTTTTTTTTTTAAGATTTTATTTATTTATTTGACACAGAGACAGCCAGCGAGAGAGGGAACACAGGCAGGGGGAGTGGGAGAGGAAGAAGCAGATTACCAGCAGAAGAGCCTGATGTGGGGCTCGATCCCAGATTGCCGGGATCACGCCCTGAACCAAAGGCAGATGCTTAACAACTGAGCCACCCAGGCACCTACTTGGTCATTTTCTTACCGGAAGCCAACTATTGTGAATTTCAGTTTGTTGGGTGCTGAATATTTCTGTATTGCTAAAAATACTCTTGGACTTCACTCTGGGACCATATTAAATTCCTTTGAAAGTTTCATCCTTTTAGGCCTTCTTTTAAGCTATGTTAAGCAGGACTGGAGCACTCTAAGTGTTACTATTCCCCACTGGTGGGAGTACAAGACACTGAGTCTTATACTCCATGTCTTGTGAAATTAGGCTTTGCTCTCTGCCTGGTGGGAACATCCCATATCTCAAGGATCATTTTCTCCTCTAACTCTCTCGGCACTTTTCACCTAGTCTTCAATAATATCCTTACACATGTCCATATATGTTATCATTATTCTGCTTACTATCATTACTCAGGGGTCACTCTCACTATCTGCATAGTTTTGTCTTTCTCTCCTTCTTCCTCCATCTCCCCTTCTTTCCCTTCTTTTCTCCCTCTACTCTCCCTCTGACTCTCCCTCTCTCTTTCTTTCATTCCCTATCCACCTATCATCTATCTATCTATCTATCTATCTATCTATCTATCTGATACTCTGTCCTTCAATCTCTAGCTGCTAAACCCTCATCTCCATCCCCTCCACCTGGCAAGTCTAATGAGCTCTGCCTTGTCTTCCTCCAGGTGCCACACAACAGGAACTGTCCATACAGTAAGCAAAGGCAAGCACAGGCTCCATCATCTGTTTCTCATATCCCAGGGCCAATGTTCTTCACTGTGCTTTGAAAACATGGAACATTCTCAAGAATAGACCATGCTTTGGGTCACAAAACAGGTCTCAACTGATACCAAAAGATTGAAATTATTCCCTGCATATTCTCAGACCACAATGCTTTGAAATTGGAACTCAACCACAAGGAAAAATTTGGAAGAAACTCAAACACTTGGAGACTAAGAACCATCCTGCTCAAGAATGATTTGATAAACCAGAAAATCAAAAATCAATTTAAACAATTTATGGAGACCAACGAGAATGAAAACACAATGGTCCAAAACCTATGGGACACTGCAAAGGCAGTCCTAAGGGGGAAATACATAGCCATCCAAGCCTCACTCAAAAGAATAGAAAAATCTAAAATGCAGTTTTTATATTCTCACCTCAAGAAGCTGGAACAGCAACAGAAGAACAGGCCTAATCCACACACGAGAAAGCAGTTGATCAAGATTAGAGCAGAGATCAGTGAATTAGAAACCAGGAGCACAGTAGAGCAGATCAACAGAACTAGAAGCTGGTTCTCTGAAAGAATAAATAGACAAATCACTGGCAACACTTATCCAAAAGAATAGAGAAAGGACCCAAATTAATAAAATTATGAATGAAAAGAGAGAGGTCACAACCAACACCAATGAAATTGGAAGGATTATTAGAAACTTTTATCAACAGCTTTATGCCAATAAATTAAGCAATCTGGAAGAGATGGAGGCCTTCCTGGAAACCTATAAACTACCAAGACTGAAACAGGAAGAAATTGATTTTTTAAGCAGACCAATTAATTATGAAGAGATTGAAACAGTGATTAAAAACCTTCCAAAAAATAAAACTCCAGGCCTGGATGTTTTTCCTGGGGAATTCTACCAAACATTCAAAGAAGAAATAATACCTATTCTCCTAAAGCTATTTCAAAAAATAGAAACAGAAGGAAAGCTACCAAACTCATTCCATGAGGCCAATATTACCTTGATCCCCAAACCAGGCAAAGACCCCCTCAAAAAGGAGAATTACAGACTGATTTCCCTCATGAATATGGATGCCAAAATCCTCAACAAGATCCTTGCTATTAGGATCCAACAGTACATTAAAAGGATTATCCATCATGACCAAGTGGGATTCATCCCTGGGATGCAAGGGTGGTTCAACATTCGCAAATCTATCAGAGTGATAGATTACATCAACAAGAAAAAAGCCAAAAATCATATGATTCTCTCAAAGATGCAGAAAAAGCATTTGACAAAACACAGCATCCTTTCCTGATTAAAACCCTTCAGAGTGTAGGGATAGAGGGTACATTCCTCAATCTCATAAAAACCATCTATGAAAAGCCTACAGCAAATATCATTCTCAATGGGGAAAAGCTGGAAGCCTTTCCCTTAAGATCAGGAACACGACAAGGATGCCCACTGTCGCCACTATTATTCAACATAGTACTAGAAGTCCTTGCAACAGCAATCAGACAACAAAAAGGGATAAAAGGTATCCAAATTGGCAAAGAAGTCAAAATGTCTCTCTTCGCAGATGACATGATACTCTATATGGAAAACCCAAAAGAATCCACTCCCAAACTATTAGAAGTTATAGAGCAATTCAGTAATGTGGCAGGATACAAAATCAATGCTCAGAAATCAGTTGCATTTCTATACACAAACAATGAGACTGAAGAAAGAGAAATTAGGGAATCTATCCCATTTAAAATAGCATCAAAAATCATACGTTATCTTGGAATTAACTTAACCAGAGACGTAAAAAATCTATATTCTAGAAACTATAAATCACTCTTGAAAGACATTGAAGAAGACACAAAAAGAAGGGAAAATATTCCATGCTCATGGATTGGAAGAATTAACATAGTTAAAATGTCCATGCTACCCAAAGCAATCTACACTTTCAGTGCTATCCCGATCAAAATACCAATGACATTTTTCAAAGACTTGGAACAAACAGCCCTTACATTTGTGTGGAACCAGAAAAGACCCCGAATCACCAGGAAGTGTTGAAAAGGAAAAACAAAGCTGGGGGCATCACAGTGCCGGATTTCGAGCTGTACTACAAAGCTGTGATCACAAAGACAGCATGGTACTGGCACAAAAACAGACACATAGACCAATGGAACAGAATAGAGAACCCAGAAATGGACCCTCGGCTCTTTGGGCAACTAATCTTTGATAAAGCAGGAAAAAACATCCAGTGGAAAAAAGACAGTCTCTTCAATAAATGGTGCTGGATAATTGGACAGCTACATGCAAAAGAATGAAACTTGACCACTCTCTCACACCATACACAAAGATAAACTCCAAATGAATGAAAGACCTCAATGTGAGACAGGAATCCATCAAAATCCTAGAGGAGAGCATAGGCAGCAACCTCTATGACATCGGCCACAGCAACCTTTTTCATGACACATCTCCAAAGGTAAAAGAAACAAAAGAAAAAATGCACCTGTGGGACTTCATCAAGATAAAAAAAGCTTCTGCACAGCCAAGGAAACCATCAAAAAAACTAAGAGGCAGCCCACGGAATGGAGAAGATATTTGCAAATGACACTACAGATAAAAGATTGGTATCCAAGATCTACAAAGAACTTCTCAAACTCAATACACAAGAAACAAATAAACAAATCATAAAACGGGCAGAAGATATGAACAGACACTTTTCCAATGAAGACATACAAATGGCTAACAGACACATGAAAAAATGTTCAAAATCATTAGCCATCAGGGAAATTCAAATCAAAACCACAATGAGATACCACCTTACACCAGTTAGAATGGCAAAAATTGACAAGGCAAGAAACAATTGCTGGAGAGGATGTGGAGAAAGGGGATCCCTCTTACACTGGTGGTGGGAATGCAAGTTGGTACAGCCACTCTGGAAAACAGTGTGGAGGTCCCTTAAAAAGTTAAAAATTGAGCTACCCTTTGATCCAGCAATTGCACTACTGGGTATTTACCCCAAAGGTACAGACGTAGTGAAGAGAAGGGCCATATGCACCCCAATGTTCATAGCAGCATTGTCCACAATAGCTAAATCATGGAAGGAGCCAAGATGCCCTTCAACAGATGACTGGATTAAGAAGTTGTGGTCCATATAAACAATGGAATATTACTCAGCCATCAAAAAGAACGATATCTCAACATTCGCTGCAACATGGATGACACTGGAGCAGATATGCTAAGTGAAATAAGTCAAGCAAAGAAAGACAATGAGCATATGGTTTCTCTCATCTATGGAACATAAGAACTAGGAAGATCTGTAGGAGAAGAAAGGGATCAAGAAAGGGGGGGTAAAGAGAAGGGGGAATGAAGCATGACAGACTATGGACTCTGGGAAACAAACTGAGGGCTTCAGAGGGGAGGGCGGTGGGGGACTGGGATAGGCTGGTGATGGGTAGTAAGGAGGGCACGTATTGCATGGTGCACTGGGTGTTATACGCAACTAATGAATCATTGAACTTTACATCAGAAACCAGGGACGTACTGTATGGTGACTAACATAATATAAAAAATAAAAAGTAGCCATGCTTCTCTGAAACACTATGAAGGTGGTATTCCAAAACCAGTATACCATCTTAAGTTGTTTTAACCACAAGGGGAAGAGAACACTCTTGTAGTTAACACACTGTTTCTCTGAGGGTTTAGGACTGGGAGAGACCATCCACATTCCTGTTCTACATGGCCGGTCAGTACGAAGTTATCTTACGGAGATTTAATTTAGGGTTAGGATGTTGGCCACCAAAAATAATGTGTGACTGTATTTTATTAAACATAGTTTTATGCACTCAAAACTAAGACTAAATTGTGGAGTTTTGTGAATTGTGACGTTTTCATAACAAATGTGCCTGTGTGCCCATTGCTAGAAGAAGGAATGGGCGAACTCCAGCTGCTGAGGGACAGCCGTGGAGGCACGCAGGCTCACCCTATGGCAGACCCAGGGCGTGGCACCCGGCCCACCGGTGGGAAAGCTGTAAGAGCCTCCACTGGGCCATGCAGATGGGGCCACGGAGGCCCAGCACGGACGCACACATGGGCCCAGGCCGAGGCTCTACGTGGACAGTGGAGCAGTAAGTACAGGCGGGGGCGGCTTTGCGGAGAAGGGGCGGCTGGCGGTGGTGGGGTGCCCGGCACCTCCATGCCAGCTGTGCACCGGGTAGGCAGGGACCCAGGACAGCTGATGCCCTATCTTCCTGGAGCTGGAGGAAGGGGTCAGGGTGTAAGGCACCGTGTCCTTATCGTGCCACAGCTTTTGGGGGCAGGAGAGAACAATCTAAGCCTGAGGCCGTTTGGACAGAAGAGGTCATGACCTCAGATCCCCGGAACTAGAACACGCTGCCCAGGGGAACGTGTCTGCGGTCTAGAGATTTCCAGTTAGCTGCAGTCCTGCCCGTGTTTCCTCTCTGCTCATCAGTCTGCCTCTGGCTGCCGGCCTTCCCTGAGCCCAGGCTGGGCGCCCCCGGGACCCCGCCCTCAGCGGCGGCCAGCGCCCTCACCCCCCAGACCCCGTCTAGGGGAGGACCTGATATCAGCCGGAAACAGGACATACCTGCGGCTGAATTTCTCCCCAGAAGCCTCTGCCCGACCGCGGTGGGAGGCATCCAGGCAGCCCTGTGGCAGAGGGGAGCAGAGAAGCGGGTTCTAATTCCGCCTTGTCCGCCGCCCTCCGGCCCGCACGCGTCCTCTCTCAGGGAGACGCTGAGGCACCGTGTGCGTGCCTTCCCCTAAAAGCACGTTCCCGCTGCACGCCCACAGGTGCGCCTCGGTCACGTGCCCAAGAGCAAACTGGCTCCAGCTGTGATTCAGCCACCGTCCAAAACCCCTCAGGTGTGCTTGTGTGAATTCCTGGTGTAGCCAGAGCTGCTCCACGACCGGCAGATGGTCTCTCCTCCTCGGGGACCCCCTCCGCGCAGGGACTCGCTCATCGCAGGGCTCCCCGAGCGCTTACTGTTCCGGGCCCTTCGTCCGGGGACTCCCACCACCCTCACAGCCACGGTGAGGGGCACGACATCAGCGTGCCCGTTCTGCAGCCTGAAGAGCTGGGACGAGAGATTAGAAATGTGTCCCGCGTCCCGGCTAAGACCTGGCAGGCTGTGGCCTGGACCTCGGACACCTGGGTACTTCTGCTGCCTCACTGACATTACCGAGCACGTCTCCTCGTGAATGGCCAACCTTTCCCCGTTTCTGGAAGCGTGGGTGCCCGGACTTCAGTGAGATGTGATGAGAGTCCACGGAACACCAGAGTGGGCTGAGCCTGTGTCCGGTACCCAGTGGCGGCCAGGCCGAGAGTGATCAGAGCAGCAAGAGGCGAGGCACTGAGCTCTCAACACTCACTGGATTTGGCCGTTATGGACATTTCGAGAAAACCAGCTGCCTCCCGGGCTAGTGGCTGACATGTGGGAGGGAAGGCAGCAAGTGAGCTCCTGTAATGTGGGGCAAGCAGGGAGGCGAGCACGGCCAGACCCACACGGAGGTGAGCAGGGGCTGCAGGGCTCACACAGCAGGGGCTGCAGGGCTGTGGCTTATCCTGGGATCTTCAATGACTTGAGGACGCACAGCACGGAGGCAGGGACCACTCTCTCTGGAAAAGCCAGAGCAACTGATCACCATACAATTATGGTCCTGGGGTGCCTGGGTGGCTCAGTCAGTGAAGCATCTGCCTTCAGCTCAGGTCATGATCTCAGGTCTCTCTCTCTCAAATAAGTAAATAAATGAATGAATGAATGAATGAATGAATGAATAAATATCTTTTTAAAAAATGGTGGTCCCACAAAAAAGTTGGAGTCTAATATTGCTCTGAACACAAACACCCAATTCTAAGCAATCACTGCTTGTCCAGCAGCTATTCTTAGCTAAGTGGCAGGTTAGGAACTTGAAGAATTAGGGAACGAGCAAGAGGCTGGAGGAGGCATTCCGAAGCACGCCGGGGTGAGGGGCAGCGGGGATGCACCGCAGAGACGGGTGAAGTTTCCCTGTTCTTGCACACTACGGCCTGGGCGGACACGCTCGAAGCCACGGCAGCTGGATGACAGGTCAGTCCTGGGAGATAAATGGGGGGCAGTTGTGTCTGTTGACCCCAGGACAGCTCCAATCTCTGTGTGGTGCAGCAACTCCAGCTTTTGGGTCCTAACAAGATGACCTCAGGTCATCCAGACGGAGGCCATCAATCATGGGCAGGTAACAGCCAGGAGGGAGCCTCTGGGACTCCCCGAAGGTCCGCCTGTGGAGGGGGCCTGGGAGGCTGCCGCTGGATGCTAAGTGGAGTCTCGGCGAGGTGTGAGGTCTGCCTTGCCGACACTCCCGATGCCGCCCAGCCTTGCTTCGGGGGCAGCAGCATTTCGGGACCACCAGAGAGCACTGTCAATACCGCCACTTCAGGGGCTGGTTCTCTACCGTTCCCCGCGAGCTCTGAGAAGATGAACCATCACCTTCCCGTAAAGTGTGTTCACGGCTCTCCGTGGTGTTCCCGGGGGATAGCCCCCGGCTGCGCCGGCTTCCGGGTCCAGCGGCCACACAAGAATTTTCTGGGTTTCCCACGTTTCCTGCTCAGATGCCTTACGGGGAAGTGTCAACAAGGCCGTGGCCAGAAGGTGTGTGCCTCAGTCATGGCACCACTGTTCCAAGAGAGCTTCTTAAATGACATTGTCGGAACACAGGGAAGTTAATGAGATGAGACCGCAAGGAGGAAAGGAAGCCCACTGTCCAAATAAGCTTCCTGGGGACCTGCTCCAGTTCCTTGGTCAAACAGCTCCCGTTCCTCCCCCAGGACTGAGGCGGGCAGCCAGCAGCCTCCCTGGGAAGGTGGGTCCAGGTGGAAGCCTGGTTGCTGGGGGCACAGAGCGGTGGGCAGGAGGGCCGAGGGGGTGCCGAAGGGCAGACTTCCCAGCCTTTTTTAAGTCCATATCAGTGTTTAACTGACACCTTGTTGACATCCTTACAAATTCATCCTGCAGTTGTAAGAAATAATCAGAGAGAGCCCCCATGGTCACCGTGCCATTTAACCCGCTGGGAAATTCAAAGTAAACGGTCATTATTTGGGACTCCCCCAAGTTTGGCTGGAGGGTGAGTTCTTACATCCAGAACCCCTGAACCTGGTACAGGCTTGGTGCCCCTCAGGGGACTGTGGCAAACCTACCGCCAGACCACTGGGAACGTGGCCCACCCCTGTGTGGGTGCAGCAGTGGACACACGGGCAGGGAGCAGGCGGGTGTGTCAGGCGCCACCTGGTCAGCAACGCGGGTCAGAGCCCGGAGGACTCTCAGTACAGACAGGCCCTGCTCAGCACCCGGCGTCCTGAGCTGCCTCTGGAGCCGGCTCGCCCCGGGCCTGGCCACACTCCTCCTGCCGGCACTTCCCCACGTCCCGTGTCGGGTGCACCCACCTGCCCTGGAAAGCCTGAACTCGTGTCCATTTGTCATATACTGACCCTTCATTCCAGAAAGTGAGACCTTCAAGCGCTGGCAGCCAAGGTCTGGGCCCCGTCACCTATTAGCCAGGGGTCTGTCCTCTCAGGGCTTCGGAATCAAGGACAGACACTCACCCACAGAAGTGAGAGCAAGCTGGGGGATGGCTCCTGATGACCTGATGTTTCTTAGGAGGAAAATATAAAGAAAGGTGTTACAACTCTCGTTTGGCTTCTTCAAGTTCTGAGGTGTAGACGGAACTGCACAGAAGAACCGATCGCCCAGGACGAGGGCTAGAGAAGTTCTCCAACCCCCCGATTGCTGCTGGAGCTGGATCACGCGCACCCCCTGCACTGAGGACCACCTGCCTGCCTGCCTCGTGTTCTTGCTGCTGATTCAAGCAACAAAACTTTACAGGGCTTACAACTGATGGAGGTATAATTTGCATACTACAAAGTGTCCAATTTTAGGTGTGGAGATGGTAAGTTTTAACAGTTGTGCACACACTGCAGACAGAGATACACTACCTACCCCCCCTGCCCCCGCCACCCCAAAAACTCCCTGAGCCCTTTCTCCGCCTGCTCCCCTCCCCCAGCCCAAGGAAACCGTCCACTGATTGATGTCCCACAACTACACTGCATTTTCCCGAATTTTTTATGTACATTTTTGTGGCTGGCTTCTTCCACTCAACGTAACAACTTTGAGATTAATCCATTCTCCTGCCTGTATTAGCAGCTGATTTCATTTTATCGCGAAAGAGTATTTCATCATATTCCTCTACCATCGTTTGTTCACTCGTCTCTTGACCCACATTTGAGTTGTGTCCAGGTTTTGGTTATGACAGCTAAAAGTTTTCGGAAGATCCGTGCATAAGCCTTTGTGAGGACCTGTGTTTGCATCGTTTCAGGTACGTATCCACGATAGAATCACTGCGTCGTCTGGTAAACGTGTGCTTAGCGGTGGCCGGAGCCGCGAAACCAGTCTGCATGCGCTCGCCACGCCTCCCGCTCTGCGCCCTCACGGCTCGCGCTGCAGTCGCTCCGCCGTGTGACACTGCACCGGACGTCTAGTGCTGGCTCATTCTTTCTTGCGTTTACATTTCTGAATGGCCGATGATCTTACCCTCTGTGCACACGCGGCCGATCACACATCTTTTGTAAAATACCTTTGCGGCTATTTGCTCATTCTGGAGGGCTTTGCCTTTGTCATCTTACTGCGTCGTAAGAATCTCTAACTGATGTCCGTGGAGTCCGAGCACGGATTCTAGGCCATCTGACCCTCTCGCGTTCAGTGAGACCTGTTCTGTGGCCCAGCGTGGTCTCTCGTGGCCAGCATCGCACAGGAACGGTCACGCCTCTGCTGTGGGGGTGTCCGTCTGTCGGGGGGACTGGGTCGGCTAACAGCAGTGCTCAGGCTTCCACCTCCACACTGACTCCTGTACACGGGTTCCACTAATTCCTGAGAGAAGGGTGTCAACATTCCCGCATGGAAACGTGGACTTGTGTGTTTCTCCTTCAACTCTGTCAGCTCGGGGGTCCTGCGTCGTGGAGCTCTGTTGTGAAGTGTGTACACATTGGGGTCGTGCGGTCCCCTTGGTCAGCTGCCCCTCCTTGTCCTGACCGTGTTCTGTAGCTTAATTTCTGTTGTATCGTCATCACCACACCACCTACCGTAAGATTAGTATTTTCATATTTCATGTGTGTTTCTACTGGTGTATTTTCTTTTTTTTTTAATTGTCCATTCTGCTATTTATTACCTTGTTGAATTTTAAGTTAAGCAGTCTTGTTTTTATTTTCAAAAAATGTTTCATATTCTCATCTATCATCTATCTATCTATACTTCTAAACATGGTATTGAATCGACAGCATTTAGTGGCCCTGTGGGTTCTGCCATGGGAACATAACATAATAAAAAATTATTATTAAAAAAAAAGAAATCAATGTCAACGGGAAAACTAGAAAACAGCAGACAATTAACAAAGAATTTCTTCAGACATCTTTTATAAAATCACTTCAAGCCAAAATGATAATTCTAAAATAAGATATGCACAGTCTTTTGGAAGTATACAGGAAGAAGTTCTACTGGTGTATTTTCAACTTATCAATGTCTTTATGTTTAAAAAAAAAAAAGTGTTTACTGCAGATAGCATAGGGTTGAATCTTCCTTTTTGTTTGGCCCAAAAATCTCTTTTGGCAGGGAGCATGGGGAGGGGTCCCTAGTGGGGGCCTGAGTTCAGAGGGACCCTCAGACGGAGGCCAGGGTGGGAGGGGAAGCCCCCACCCTGGGACCAGCTCAGGGCCACCTGCCACCGATGTCCCCACACCAGGGAAGCAGCTCAATGGTCACTGAAGAGAAGCCTGTCTTCTGCTTTTCTTTTTTCTTTTGTCGTCCTTTTATGGGCAGAGAAAAAATAAATAAAACAAAGAAGAAACGAGGCCTCTCCAGAGATCCTTGAAGACGTCTGGAAAGAGCAAGCCCGCATTCACCCCAAAGTCTATTGAACTTGTATGTGCGGGAGGTACGTGTGCTGCCGACCTGAGAAGGGAAAAGAAACTCGCTCCCGACAGAAAACCCAGAGGAGGCCATTGGAGAGAATCCCGGATTGGCGCATCCAGGCGCTTGCACGCACAGACCCTCCCTCTCCCCAGCTGCCCTGGCAAGCAGAGTGTGCACGTGGCCGCAGGAGGTCAGGAAGCCCCAGAGCTGGCTGACACACGTCACTCCTGGCAGAGCCGGCCAGCAGGGGCTCCCTGGGAGCAGGGCCCTGGGACCTTTTGCAGAGCTATCAGTCTGGGAAATCACCGAGCTTAGCTCAGATGGGGTGGGAAACCCGACAATCCCTCTCGGGCTGCCTCGGCAGGTGCCCTGCGCTGGGGGCTGGCTTCTGGGCCCATCTCTGGCAAAGCTGCTTGGTGTAAGCAGAAAAACTCATTAAACTGCAAATTCCACATAACAGATTTTTCTTTTGAAAAAGGAAAACATGATACCTAAAAATATGTCCTAGTGGAAAAGCTTTCCACTTGGATAAACAAAAGAAAACTAATCCTTGTTAAATCACTATTACTTTTAAATGTGGCTTTCTCCACCTGCACACACTCCCTGTTGCTGTTACTCTCAACTCACCCTCATCCAGACAGGTGCGCCTACGCGCCAAGTGCACAGAACCGAGCTCTGGGCCCCACCGCACGCGCCGAGAGACAACAGGGCAAAGCACCCGTCGCAAGCTCTGAGCCAAGCTGCAGGACAATCCGGAGGCCTCCGCATCGCATCAAGAAAAGTGCCGCGAGGGGAGCTGGTGGGTCTCACACCTTCTCGGGGTCACTCACAGAGTGGCTGGCTCAGCTTCCTGACTCCAGGCAGGTGTGGAGCCCAAACCAAGGGACAACCAGAGTGCGACAGACGGACGCCCCGGCCCCAGCTTCTCCTCATTTCCACGAAACCTCCTTCCAGGCAGTTCAGCGTATCTGGAGGGTCATAGACAGAAGGACGGCCAAGTCTGTGTCAGACGAACGGCATTAGAGTCAGTAATAGTCAAAACCCAAGGAATGCTTCCCCCTGCAAGACCCCAGAGGAAATGCTGGGAGAGAGGAGTCCACACTTCTCTTAAATGTGCCTTCTTGTTTTTGTTTTTAATTCATGACGTGTTCTAACAAGACTTTTTAATGTCAACGGTGACAGTTTGCCAGGCAGCAAAACAAAGAGCAGCTGGGGGCGGGGAGTGCCGAGCGGCGTGTGGACGGGATTTCGGCCGTCTTTCGGCTGCTCTGTGTTCAGATGAGAGGCGCTGGCTGTTGTCGGACTGGACTCCAGTGAGAGAGACAGATTACAGACCGTCCACGCAGCGGCCGGCTGTCCGAGGATGCCAGCGGTCTGAAACGTGTCCTCCTTCAGCTCTCTGAGCAGGCGGGCTCCCTCAGCTGAAGCCTGCGTCCACACCCGCAGAAGCCGTGTGAAGCACACACTGACATTATCCGTATTGTCATCTTAGAAAACCACGAGGCTTTGTAAAACCATTTTATTGAAGTACAGTTCACATCAAAAAGCCGCACACATTTAAGGTATGCGACTGGTCAGGTTGGAGGTAGACACACACCGTGAAAGTCACCATAAGCTACTCCAGGAACACATCCGTCACCCACGTGAGTTTCCTCCCGCCACACTGTTGCCCTTACTGTTACTATCTGGTGTGGAATCTACCCCCGCGGCCAACGTTTGAGCACAGGAAACAGTGTTGCGAAGTGCAGGGTATGTGAGCAGCGGGTCTGCGAGACTCCTTCGTCTCGCACGACGGCGCCTCTGTGTCCCCGAGCACCTCCCGTCTCCCCGCCCCCGGCCCTGGTGACCATCCCACTGTCTGTTTCCCGGCCCAACTAGTTTCGTTTCCTCATAGAAGTGGGATCGTGTGGTATTTGTCCTTCTGTGTCTGGATTCTTTCACTCAACATACTGTCCTCCAGGCTCATCCATGTTGTCACAAATGTTAGGAATATTACCAGCTTCTTCGACTATCGGGCGAGGCAGGCCCCGGTTGGTCGGTTACCCCCCATGCCACCGATGGGTCTTCCTTCTCCCTTCCCTGGCCCGTTACAGAGAAAACTCTGCAGACCCCACATTGCCTGCAGCTACAATTCTCCGAGACAGCAGCTCCAGCCGATCTATGCCAGACGAGTGCCGTTGGGGCTTTCCAGGTGCCTCACTGCTTCTGACAAAAGGGACAGGCCCAAGCTCACAGGCATGTCCCTTCCCCGCCCCTTCCCCTTGAACATGAATGTAAGTCCTCAGCTTTGGCCACTGTCTACTGGCCATCAGTCCCACCAGCATGAGAATGAAATCTAAGGCAGTGTTTGTGCAATTTGGGAACAAAGCATCTCCAACCCCCACTTGGCAACTAATTGCTGTCTCATCAAAGACCCCAAATGAGAACCTTCCAATCCAGCCAGTCACCCACAGAACACGGGACATGATAACCAGTGGTTGCTCCAGGCAACTACGTTTTAAGGTGATTCGTTACAAAGTAATGCACGATTGGAGGAGTCCTTCTAATTTGGGGGCCATTTCAGACTTTCTGGAAAACAAGGTGCTCTGGGCTTTCCTGGCCTCAGGCTGGATCCGTCTGTTCTACAAGCTCCCTGTTTCTTTTCAGGGGAGAAAGTGATCGAAAATTGAGACCTAATGGCAGGAGTGTCATCACCACAGACGCATCACCACCCTCAGACTCTCTCGGCAGACAAAGCCAGGAAAGAAGCACACAGGACGAAGAAACAGGTGCATAAATCCGTATCTGCATTTCTCCAGCTATAAAACCAGAATCATGAGTTTGCTGATGACGCCTCTGATTCCAGTCTGAAAACACAGGAAACGTCCTAGTGTTTTCCTCTTCAATTTCTGTAGCTCCAGTCCAACAGGGAGGCACTAGCTTCCACCATCCTCCGGACGGCTGTTCCTTTGCTGAGGCCTAGAATGTACGCAAAAAAGTTTCAGAGATTTCACCCGTAGAGGTGATGAAAGCGAGCGTGTGCTCAGAGTTCAATATTTGCAGGCTTTCTTCGTTTTTGCTTACAATTTACATACAGGGAGATGCACAAATCCTACGTGTATAATCTGATGGAGTTTGACAGCTGCACGTACCCACGAACCCATAAATATATCGACCATTCCTGGTGCCTCCGAAAGTCCCCTTCCACGCCTCACAGCCAGCCCTCAAACCCCCAGCAAACTGCTCTGGGTTTTGTGACTGTAGATTAGCCTCACCTGTTGGAGAACCACGTGATGGGTCCGTGGTGGGAGTCCTCCCGCGAGGTCCGCTCCGCCCGCGTCCCCACTGGAGAAGGGGGTTGTTGCACTGCTGCCCCTTCCTCACTCCGTCCTGTGAACGCACACAGTCGGTCTGCCCGCTGCTCTCTTTGGGAACGTTTGGGCTGTTTCTGTTAGAGGCTCTTATGAATCACCTGCTGTGAACTTTGTGCAAGCCCTTTTGCCAAAACAGATGTGTCCTTCTGTGGGTAAATATGCAGCAGGGTCGCTGCTGAGTGTGTCGGCCGCATGTCTTCTCCCATTCTCTCCTCCCCAGAGGGGAGCGGGAGAGCCGTCGTTGCACCTGTTCGAACGCTGGTCTTTTTTCTTTTCTTGCGATTCTAAAGTCCGTGTGGTGTGCTCATTATAGTTGTAATTCGCGTGTCCCTGATTTTTTAAAAAATGGTGTTGAACATCTTTCCGTGGAATTGTTGGCCAAGTGATGATTGTAAAGTGTCATTTCAAGTTGTTTTATTTTTTGTATTAGATTGTTTGTTTTTTATTGCTATGTTGTGAAATCCCTTCCATGTTATGGATACCAGCCTCTTATCAGATGTATGTCATGCAAGTATTTTCCTGGTCTCTGCCCTACTGATTCTGTTTGATATATTTTGATGACCTTGGTCTGTTTTGTGGGTTTTTTTTTTTTTTTTTGGTGTATTGTAATTCTGCATAATCTTTTGTTTCTTATTTTGGTGTCTCTTCTAGGAAATTTTTGTATACATTCAGGTCATGAAGATGCTCTCTTGAGATTTCCTCTGGAAATTATATAGCTTCTAAGTTTAGGTCTACGATCAATCTCAATTAATATTTGAGAATGATGTGAAGTGGAGTTCAAGTTTCACCTTTATCCCTGCAGATGGGCCCTCAGTTCGGTGCCACTGAATTACTGTAGCACCTTTGTCAACTAGTAAGTTGGCTCTGTGAGTGTGTCTGTTCTGGCTCACCGCTGTGTTGCGCTGTTTCCTTTGTCCGTCCTGCGGATTCCACGCTTGCGGACCGCTGTGTCTGGTCTCTGCACACTCAGAATCCAGCAGTGCAAGCAGTGCTGAGGGCAGACAGGCCCCGTTCCCAGCTTCGGAGCATCAGCAACTCCCGTTCCGCCTCCATCATGGTGCGTGTTTATTTTCCGATGCCCTTCAGCAGGCTGAGGAAGCTCCTTTCTAGTCTTCGCTTGCTGGCTGCTTATCACAAGAAAAGGTGCCGAGGTTCGTCGAAGGTCTTTTCTGCATCTATGGAGAAGATCATTTTCTTCGTGATCTTTATTCTGTTAAGATAGTGAATTATATTAACTGTTTTCAAGTAAAAACCAACTTTGTGTTATTGGGTTAAACTCGGTGGTCATGTTGCTTCATGTTTTTCATAAATTGCTCGAGAGAATTCTCTTTGAAAAATGGAACTTGCTTCATAAAATGAGTTTGGAAGTTTTCTTTCCATTTCTGTGTGTTTGTTTTTTTAACAGTTTGAGAAGAATAGGTATTAACCCTTTCTTAAGTGTCTGGTAGACTTCCCCTGGGAGCCGTCCAGCCCTCGAGTTTGGTTTCTCGGGAGTGTTTTGATTACTGATTCAATTTCTTTGCTGGTTGTCGGTCGTTCGAATTTTCTATTTCTTCCTGTTTCAGTTTTGGTAGTTTGTAGGTTTCTAGGAATTTATCCATTTCTTCCACATTGCCCAGTTTGTTGGTATATAATTGCTCGTAACATTCTCTTACAATTATTTGTATTTCTGTGGTGTCAGTTGTGATCTGTCCTCTTTCATTCTTGATTTTACCTATGTGGGTGCTTTCTCTTTTCTTTTTGATAAATCAAGCTAGGGGGTTGTCAATTTTACTGATTCTTTTGAAGAACCAGCTCTTCGTTTCATTGATCTTTTCTATTTGTTTGTTTCTGTATTGTTTATTTCTGCTCTAATGTTCTTCTGCTGGGTTTAGGCTTTATTTGCTGTTTCTTTTCTAGCTCCTTTAGGTATAAGGTTAAGTTACGTATTTGAGACCTTTCTTGTTTGTTTTTTTTTTATATCAAAAACTATTCAATAGGTTAATTTTTTAATCCTTTACTTGTAATTAGCTCAGTCAGCTTTCCTTGTATTTGGTTGTTTTTTTTTAAATTTTTACCTTTCTTGTTTCTTGAGAAAGGCTTGTATTGCTCGATAGTTTCCTCTTGTGACCACCTTTGCTGCATCCCGAGGTTTCTGTACTGTTGTGTTTTCATTTTCATTTGTTTCCATGTATTTTTTAAATTCTTCTTTAATTTCCTGGTTAACCTATTCATTCTTTAGTAGGATATTCTTTAACCTCCATGTATTTGTGGTCTTTCCAGATTTTTTCTTGTGGTTGACTTCCACTTTCACAGTGTTGTGGTCAGAAAAGATGCACGGTATGATCCCAGTCTTTCTGTACTTGTTGAGACCTGATTTGTGACCCAGTATATGGTCTGTTCTGGAGAATGTTCCATGTGCACTGGAGAAAAATGTGTATTTTGTTGCTTTAGGTGGAATGCTCTGAATATATCTGTGAAGTCCATCTGGTCCAGTGTGTCATTCAAAGCCATTGTTTCTTTGTTGATTTTCTGCTTAGATGATCTGTCCGTTGCTGTGAGTGCAGTGTTAAAGTCCCTCCTGTTATCAATGAGTTTCTTTATGTTTATTATTAACTGATTCATATATTTGGGTCCTCCCAAGCTGGGGACATAAATATTTACAACCGTTAGATGTTCCTGATGGATAGACCTCTTAATTATGATAGAGTGCCCTTCTTCATCTCTTGTTACAGTCTTTGTTTTAAAATCTAGTTTATCTGATATAAGTATGGCTACTCTGGCTTTCTTTGGATGTCCATTTGCATGATAGATGGTTCTCCATCCCCTCACTTCCAATCTGCAGGTGTCTTTAGTTTCCAGATTCCAAGCTCTATTACAAAGTTGTGATCATAAAGACAGCATGGTACTGGCACAAAAACAGACACATAGATCAATGGAACAGAATAGAGAACCCAGAAATGGACCCACAACTCTATGGTCAACTCATCTTCAACAAAGCAGGAAAGAACATTCAATGGAAATTTGTCTTCAACAAACAGTGTTGGGAAAACTGGACAGCAACATGCAGAAGAAAGAACTGGATACTTTCTTACACCATAAACAAAAATACTTTCAAAATGGATGACAGACCTAAAAGTGAGATAGGAAACCATCAAAATCTTAGAGGAGAACTCTTCCACCTTGGCTGCAGACACTTACTAGACATGTCCCTAGAGGCAAGGGAAACAAAAGCAAAAAAGAACAGCCGGAACTTCATCAAGATAAAAAGCTTCTTCACAACAAAGGAAACCGTCAACAAAACTAAAAGGGAGACTACAAAATGGGGGAAGATATTTACAAATGTCTTATCAGATAAAGGACTAGTATCCAAAATCTATAAAGAACTTACCAAACTCAACACCCAAAGGAGACATGCAGACAGCCAACAGACAGATGAGACGCTCCACATCACTCAGCCTCAGGGAAATGCAGATCAGAACCACAGTGAGAGCCCACCTCACACCTGGCAGAATGGCTAAAATTAACAGATTACTAGATGTTGGTGAGGATGCGGAGAAAGGGGAACCCTCTTGCACTGTTGGTGGGAATGCAAACTGGGGCAGCCACTCTGGAAAACAGTATGGAGGTGCCTCAAAAAGTGAAAAATAGAGCTATCGTATGACCCAGCAGTTGCACTACTAAGTATTTACCCCAAAGATACAACTGTAGTGATCCGAAGGGACACCTGCACCCCAATGTTCATAGCAGCATTGTCCACAATAGCCAAACTGTGGAAAGAGCCCAGATGTCCATCGACAGATGGATAGATAAAGAAGATGTGGTGTAAAAGTACAATGGAATATTACTCAGCCATTACTCAGCCAAATCTTCTCATTTGCAATGACATGGACGGGGCTAGGGTGTATCATGTTAAGTGCAGTAAGTCAGTCAGAGAAAGACAAATACCATAAACCTCACTCATATGTGGAATTTAAGAAAGAAAATAGAGGAACATACGGAAGGGGGAAAAGAAAAAGAGGAAAGAGGGAAACAAGCCATAAGAGACTCTTAATGACAGAGAACAAACTGAGAGTTGATGGGGGGGATGGCTAGGTGGGGGATGGGCATTAAGGAGGACACTTGTTGTGATGAGCACTGGGTGTTGTATGTAAGCGATGAATCACTAAATTCCACTCCAGTAACCAATATGTCACTCTATGTTAACGAAGTACGATTTAAATAAATAATATAGATGTATGCATATATATACACACATAAAAGGAGCATTGAACTGAATAAAAATAAAAATGCAAGTAACCAAATTCATGGAAAACAGTTACAGCAGTGCCGAGGGGAAAATTTGTAGCGCTAAGGCATCCACCAGGAAAGAAGAAAGGTCTCCTCACTTCAACAACCAGGGAAGGAAAAGCAAAACAAGTCCAAAGCAAACAGAAGGAAGGAAATCATAGAGAGTAGAAATCAATGAAACTAAAAACAGAAGAACAATAGAGAAAAATCAAGAAGCAACTTGCTGAAGGTCACATAGCGGTTTCCTTCATGAAAACAGGGAACAGAAGCCAAAGTCGTGTACAAAAAGGTACTGTTCCGGTGTCTTCTGGTTCCCTTTTCTGGATCTGAATGCATTTTCATCTATCCCATCTCTCGCCTGAGGGTCGCATATCGTGGCAGGCAGAATAGTGCTGGCTCAAAGATGTCCTCATCCTGACCCCAGTCCCAGGACCTGTGGACGCTTATGCCACGTGGTCTGTGTGCAAACGGATGTAGGGTCGCTGATCTGAACAGGACCTCACCCGGGACTTTCTGGCTCGGCCTCATGTGACCTTGGTGCACGAGTCTCTGAGCGTGGAGAAGGAGTCAGAGACGACATGGAAGAAGAAGGGGGATTCAAAACAGAAGAGGATCTTCACCCACCATTGCTGGGTTGGAGGTGAAGGACGAGTGTCCTGAGCCACGGAATGCGGGCAGGCCTCTGGGAGCCGCGGCGGACCCTGTTTGACAGCCAGCAAGAGCAGGGCGAGCCCCATCCTGCCCCACAGGGACTAGACCCTGCCAACACCAGGAGCACAGATGCTCCCAGAGCCCCAGAGAGGAACACACGTGGCTTCATAAGCCGCGGTTAAAACCGAAATGTGTCATTTGAACTCGACCCACTCACAACATCAACCCCGACTTTCTCTTTTGGAAGTTGACGCTCGCAGGGAGGTGCTGAGGGAAGAGATGACAGTGAGCAGGGGGCCCGGGGAGTGGTGGGCACGGATGAGGAGCGGCGGGCAGCGGCCCCGAAGGGCTGAGGGGCAGAGGATTCGACACAACATGGTCCTTCCTGCAGACGGCATGTTCGGGGAGGGCTGGCCCCAGACAGGTGCACCGTGCATCCCTTCATCTTGGCTTACAACAGGGATGCCTGTCCCCATCTGAGCAGAGAGAAGATCGGGGGGGACGGAGGAAAAACCCGACAGATAAGAAACCTTATCTACTTGATCAACCCGCATGTAATACTTAGAAGGAAGAACTGCGGCTTTTTGAAGAATGGATGATCTCTCCTGGGTTTATTGGAAGTAGAATTTCACCTGAAACATGTGTGGGAGGATAAACCTATTTCTTGTGACCCCACCCACTTCCTTTGACAACTGGACATTTTCATTTCATTCTGGGGGGAAGCACACATGCTACGAAAACAGACAGTGAGGGTCCCTCTGCCACCCAGCGTCTGTCCTCGAACCTCTTGCTGGACGCTGGAGTTCACCAGGGACTCGGACAACTGGATTGTAAGTTTTTCCAATGACGTTTGCTCCAAAGTGTAGCACTTGCAACATACTGTTGGTTAGAACAGTGGACGGAGGATATTTCCTTCTCGTGACCTTTTTACAGGTCTTTAGTGGAATCGCTGAAGGACAAGAGGTGGAATTATTTGTTCCCTGTAATGGGAGTTAAATGCCCCCCTGCTGACGAGGGGAGGCCAAGAACCTTCACAGAAACCGGTCGGGACGCCGCTTAGGCTCCTGGGGATGAGTCTCCCAGCTTCTCTCTCTTCCCAGGCCCTGCGTCGTGTCTCCCGGAGCACAGCTTGCCCCGCTCCCTCCTGTCGGAATTAAACACCGCACGTGGACGTCTGCCGCAAGGGAGAACGCGTGCCGTATTGGTTCACGGGGTTTCGTTTGTGTTAGGAACACCAATCATTGGATGATTTGCACAAAATACTGCACTTCCTGCATTATTTAATGCTTATCCCAGATGAGAGATTATAACAAAACCTCCAGAGCCCCGCATGCAATGTCTGTGTCTTACATGCGGAGACTGAGGCCTAGCGTCTGCCAGCATTTTTCCATAACGGCAGGTTTATTAAGAGGAAAGCCTTCACTTTGAATCTATTCCTCAAAATAACACTGGTAAGATAATTATTCTTCCCTTTCCCTGCCCCTCACTTGACTATGACATATCTGTTTTAATATTTTGTATCTTTTATATTATTAGTCCTTCAAAACGTGTCAGTGATTATAATTTTCATACCACTGTCTGAATTAGGCTTGTGTTATTAACGCCTCAAATTTGTTTTTTCACTGACTTTTGCTAAGAGGCAGTGTTTATTCTTGTGGCCGGGAAGTTGTTTTGCTCAGTGGTCTACATAGTCAAAGGGAATTTTTGATAAGCATTTGGGAGAAATGCTTTAAAAAGCAGAAGCAAGACTTGTAACACGAAAGCCATTGTGAGGACCCAGGGGATCCGTGGGACCCGTTACTCACAGTGGCTGAGGCTCCGGGATGAGCAGACTCTTTCTGAAAGTGGACGGGGGACAGAATGCATACCCTGGCTCCCAGCACGGGGCTCCTGAACCCCTTGAAGTCCCCCAAGAGATGACAGCACTAGGAGCGTCTTGTGTTCTAGAGCGGACTCTGGGTGGGCTCCTGCGTGGCTCCTGGACGGGGCTGCTGGCCAAACCATGATTCGAAGCTTGGACTCTCCAGCACCAACCCCCAAACTCCAGAGAGAAGACGGGGCTGGAAATGGAGTTGGTAATGATCACGCCTCCATGAGGAAGTTTCCATAAAGTCCCAATGGCACAGGGTTCTGGGAGCTTCTGGGGGTGAATGCATCCACACTGAGATGGTCACGCACCCCAGCTCCACGGGACAGAAGGTCCTGAACTCGGAACCCTCCCAGAGTCACCCTGTGCGTCTCTTCTGGCTGCTCTTCTCTGTCCCTTATCACGTCCTTTACTAAACTGGTAAATGTGAGTGACTGTCCCTCTGTGCTCTGTGAGCCAGTCCAGCAAATGAATGGAACCTGGGAAGGGGTCCTGGGAACTTCGATTTGTAACCAAGTCTCAGGTACCTGGGGGAACTGCTACTTATGACTGGTGTCTGAAGTGGGGGTGTCTCCTGGGACTGAGCCCGAATCTGTGGGATCCGACCCCAGCTCCAGGAAGACAGTGTCGGAAATGAGTTAAATCGTAGGAGCTCCAGCTGGTGTGGCAGGAGTGCTGGGTGCGGGAAAACCCATGTGCCCAGCATCAAGTGTTTGGAGTGTGGGAGTCCTGGGGAGGGAAAGGGGCCGCAGGGAGGGGAGGCTCACCCTGTCCTACAGTGGACTTCCCAGCCTGTGTTCCGGACCCACCTCCAGTTGTAAGATGAAGGAGAAAAACAACCTTGAGATGACATCGTTCGGCCCTGGGACAGGGACTTGGCCACACCTGCTGGAAGCAGTAGAAAATTTAGCTAAATGCGGGGGATTACAAGCACCCACTTAAAATTAGTTATGTGAAATTATGCTAGAATTCAGCCTTTTGTTCATATGTCATGGCAGACTGCTGCTTTTGCTTTCATAAGCACTGGTTGGATAAGGCCATGAGAGTAGCCTAAAAATATTTTCTGAACAAATGGAAACCAGCCAAGCCTTCCCTTTGGTGGTTCTGCACTACACTCCTTCTTCTTCGTCGTCCTGCTGCTGAGTCCCGCGGGAAACATCTGGGATCTAACCGCCAACCTCAACCACAGGGTCGGGGGGAGTAGCGATGTAAAGTATGGGAGGGAGGAAAGAAGGTGCTTTCTCCAAGTGGCTTATCTCCGTTGGGTCACCACCACAGACTCAGAACTGGGCTGGGAAAGAATAAGCACCTTTCACCTCCAAACCAGCCGCTGATCTGACCCAAAGCCTGGCTGGACACAGGGATTCCCAGAGGGGACCTGGTGACTATCTGCTGATAATTTTCACATCAGAGAAACATAACAAGCTCTTCCCCATCAGACAGTATTTATCTTACTTTAAAAAGGGCCCTCGGGCCCCATCTGACTGACGATTCCATCCGACTGCTTGCAGACACTCTGACCACTGTTGCCGTCCACAGCCACGAGGCTGGCGAGGGTGCCACGGGCTCGGTGGAGCCCAGAACCCGTGGATTACCATGTCTCAGCAGACAATGCAGCCCATCCCAACCCTTCTCCAGGGCCCCTGCCCCCTTAATCAGCCGGAACGCGTTGCTGAGACAGTCAGGAACCCAATGACACATTCATGCCTGCCCCCCACCCGCAGCATCAAGGGGCACCCCGGGCGTGGAGAGCACCCTGCCGGACCCATGTCTGCTGTCTGCCATGAGACGCATCCTGTGCCCCCAGCACGTTTGCAGTCTCTCCCAAGTTGGGTGATAAATGGTACGGCCCACTCACGTCAGTGGAACATCTTTCTTTTCTTTGTGAAGACGGGCTTACGCGTTCAGCACCGTGTGACAGGAAGGAAGGTGGGGAGATGTGTGCCTGGGACGGGAGGGTCGTTTGCAGGGAGGAAAGCAAACAAATTATTTGATCTGTAAAATGTTTTGTCAAACCTAAAACGAATTAGAGGAATTCATGAAAATGGTTTTGGAGTTAAAATAAAATCCGTGTGTTTATGACGGGAGTGTCAGAGTCCCTACTGCTGGCCCCTCACCCGCCGAGCCGCAGGGACCGCCACTCACTCTCTCTCAAATAAATAAATAAAATCATTAAGAAAATAAAATAAAATCCTAAATTTCCCCGTGGATTCAAGTCTGATTTGCAGGCACCATGATTCCACGGGTGCGTCCTGTAAAGTCAGTCATCCTTTTGTTGTTCTTCTATCAGTTGATGTAACCCAAGTTAAGCCAACTGATTTTCTTAAACACCAATTTCATTTATAAAGTAGCTAATGAGTTTAAAAAAAAAACAAAAACGAAACAGCACATCTAAAAATTCAGTGTGTCTGGGGCTCTCTCGTACAAACTCTGAATATGGGGAAATTTACTCTCCTAACAAGCGAACTGACCTAGGTATGTGGGCAGTCTGCTGCAAAGTCTTTCCAACGGTACGAGAGCACCACGCCCTCGACGTCCGCTGACGTAATGCTGCTTGAACAACCTTAAAGTTTCAGCAGTGCAAACCACTAAGCACCGGCCTCTTGCTTAGGGTCGGAAGTTCAGCTGGGGGCTGTCCTTCAGGATGCGGGTCGAGACCAGTCCGCTCCGTGCAGTTCAATTGTAACCTCCGGTGTCCAGAGCTCGTCATGGGCCAAGCCCATCAGAACCCATCATTGAGCCAGGAAGTGTCTCCACTGACCCTGTGGGAACCCTGGGAAGGGACGCTGCCACGGGTGTGGAAGGAGCAAGTCCATAACAGCGAGGGCGTGGAGAACCAGGGGCAGATGTCACTACCGTCACCAGGCCCAGATGCAGGACCGAAAAGCATCCAATAACCAAGGAGGGTCTTTGAAACTGACGAGATCTGTGGCGTGCACTGAAGAAACAGTCGTCATCAACCTCAGTTAGCGAGATCTTACAGCAAAGAAACGGTCAGAAATACAAGGAGAGGTTTAAATGTGCATTGAGAATTATCAGAGGTGAGCACATCTCTCAGCCTTGGACAGATCAAGCGGAGAAAAACAACAGGGTCTGTGAAACGTAATAAATAAATTGTAAATTAATAGCTATATAGCAAACTTCTTCCTGAGACAAAGACCTCCCTGTCACTCAGAATAATAACCAAACATTTGTAGAAAATCATCGTATGCCAGTTCTCAAAGAAATCACTGATGATTTTATTGGATGATGCATTTGTACCACAGTTTAAGGACAATAAAAGAAAATCAAAAACAAATAACAGGAGTTTAAAATAAAAACCAATTATGCAACTTGAAGAATAAAATCCGAATCACTACTCAAAGAGAAATTAAAGACTGATTTAAAAAGTGAAATGAGCCCAACACATGAAATCAACGATGCGGCAATAGCTGAATTCAGGGAGAATATAAATATTTAAGTGCTTTGATTTTTTTAAAAAAGAAAGAAATTGTGGGTTTTACGCTGTTGCCTTATTCCAAGTTTTAAGGAACACAGAAGTCCCGTGCTTGTGTTCAGGAAGAAGGGCAGCCCAGCAAGTCCAGCCCCTCACTGGGAGCACACGCTGGCAGCGGACACGGCCTGCCCTGCACTCACCCATGTGGCAGGAGTGGAACAGGGCCCGGCCCCAGCCTCAGCCCTCCCAGAATCAGCTCCAGGATGCCCGGCCAGCCCCCCGGCAGTGACGCCCCATGTGCACATTTTCCAGTCCGCAGCGAGTGTAGATGCCGGGGGTGGTTTTCAGCAGGGCACCTAGCAAGACCTTCGCATCCGAGGCCCCGTGTCTGTCCAAGCCTGTCCGTGGTCAGGCTCAGCTTTCCCTGGGGCAGTGTGCTCTGGGCAAACATGCGGGCAATACACTCTACTTACACATGCACCGAAGTCTCCGACATTCAACCAGCGCTTCTGTAGGTCCCTGAAGTGCTGGGACCAGAGGGGTGTCTTCCAGCACCTGCTGATGCCGTCCTCACAGCAAAGCTGTGACGTCAGGCTCGTGTGTGAGACTCACAGAGGGACACCCGCCCGAGCCAAATGCAGGTCGGCGGTGGGTCTGTCTGGCTTCCAGCTCTGCGGATGTCATAACGTGGTCATGCTGCCTCTCCACAAATGCATTCTCTGACTACGAAGTGTCCAATGTGCTGTTCACTATTTTTATACAAAGCACCATGTTGCGGAGGGGAAAGAACCCTCTGCTCCCGGCGTTTATAGCAGTCGCGGTTACTCAGCTACTTGGAAGAGCACAGCTGAAAGCCTAAACCATCTCCATTCTTCTTCTCTGACTTTCTAACAACACAATTTTTAAACAAGTAATAAAGTCCCAAGCAGCTGCAGGGACCTAATGCAAGGAACTTGATCAGCAACCGCGGACGTGTTGGAAGACCAGCTTACTGGAGCCTGGGGGCCCTGAAGTCTCCTTCAGAAACTGGGGTGCGGAGTGAGGAACTCAAAGTTATTTCCGGCACTTTCCTATCAGTGATGAAAAATGGTTACTTCCACCAGGTGAGTACCTCGGAGATGGCGCTAACTCCGATGACAAAGTTGCCCGGGTGCCGGTGCGCGTCCTTCAGTTTCATGCCACACAATGAAAAGCACATGGCTTTTCTCAAATTACCTTTTCTGGTCTCTACTTTTGGACTGATTTGCGCCTGTGCCTTTTATTTGTCTGTTTCTGCAGTTTGGGAAAAGTGCCTCGTTTGTTAAAAGCCAAATATAGAACAGGACCTCCTTGTTACAACAGGATCCCGGGATCCAAGTAGCTTGGACGTTATCAGGAGATGGGTCATAATGAGGGTAATTCTGGTCAGGTTTAATGATGTAAAGTTGTGCAGCGGGGAGGCATGGTCCACACAGCAGGCAGGTTCCGGCACGGGGGGTGGGGGGTGGCTTTCAGTGACAGCAGACGGGGCAGGACATGTCACCAACCACTCCAGGAGCCACTTACTCCCCTTTTAGATACCTCCTTGTCATTGAAGAGCAGGTGTCAGGGGGGAAATGTCATTGGGAAAGTATTCTGCATTGGGAATTAGTTATCCCATCACGACGCTGTGCCATTCACTTGTACAGCGGTTATTTTAAGCTCTCTGTCCCTTTACAGACTCAGTTCTCAATTATCCATCACAAGAGAAGGTCAGTGGCAGGAGCGAACCCGACTGACAGGCAATTAAAACAATGTACATTTAGCTTTAAAATGAACTGCACTGTGAAAACAGGGAAAAGGTACCTTGTAGGTTATTAAATTACCAAAATTTTAAATTGTTTTTGTAAACTGTTTCAAAAACAACATTCAAATATGCTGATTTTTAAATTAATTAGTTAAGAGGCAACAACGCTTTCACTCCACAGCCTAACCACACATGCCCTGAAAAACACCACTTCTAATTATTTCTGTTATTAGTTTCTCTGGCTATTTATACCTCCATATCTCTTAATAATATGTTTACAGCATATTTATTGAAATATTCATTTTTGGTGTTATCTACTGACTTCCCATTGTGGGAGTTAGGATTTTCGCTCCCTCACCCTGCCTTTCCCTCTCTGTATCTATTTTCAGCTCCAATGTTAATTACTTTTTGTCACTTTAAACTATATAATTGGAATTTTACTTCCTGTTCCATTAAATATGGAGAACTATGCTTCCTTACCTCATAATAGGAGATTGTAACACCTCCTATGTTTCCATTTACCATCATCCCTCCCTTTCACGTCCTAAATTCTCTTTATATTTTACTTTTATATTGTCAAGTTTGATAGCATTGGCATTCTATTCCATAATCATAATTAAATATTCTCTGATTTCTGTCTGTTTGATTCCAAAGCTTGGAAGATCACTGAACCACATTACATTATGAACTTTGTACATTATGAATTGTAAAGTGGAACCATATGTTATAATTATATTCTCTTCCTTTTATAGCTTTTTGGTTTCACTGGAGTTTCTAATTGCCTTGTTTTTCTGCATCATTTGCTTTTGCCTTGTCCTTAAAATGTAATATTTTAACGGCAGTATCAAATCAATGAAATCTCCCACCATCATGACTTTTTTCTCCCCAGGGCTTTCCCTCCTGGAGATCTCTGTTCTCTGGGGCTTATTGCTCTCTTGGTCTATTATCCTAGGACTTAAATTTCTCAGTGTTCTGAGTGATGTCCACTGTTCTTGCTGATCCATGTCTTCTGGTCTTCTTGATTTCCACGTTATTGTGTTAGAGTACCTCCTCAAGTAATATCTTAACAAAGGATTAGTGCAGGGACATAAGCGATGATGCTTACACATCCACACTTTCTTTATACTATTCTCATAGTTTGATTTCTACCTAAGACTTGGAGCCTGAGACAAGGCATTAACTTCAAGCAGTTTGTTCGGGAGGTGCTCCCAGGAAGCTCTGGTAGATAAGGCACCGTGTGTGTTAATGTGTAGGTTAACAAGTGAGCACCTCTGGGAGACTGTTTGATAGGTACATCCCCCAAATTATCTCAATCAGAGTAATTAGCCAAAAGAACCCCATCAGGCATAGTGAGAGGGCTTCTCCCAAGAGTGTTAAGTGCCTGGAACTTCCAACCTGCAGGTTGGTTCCTTCAACCAGAGAAAGCCCTTTGGCAAAGATTTGCAAGTGTCATACTGGGAAGCATCAATCTGCTCAGGGAAGTTCATTGCAGGGGAGTATAGGAGGCCCCAGGAGTGTCTGCCTCCACAGGTAAATAATTCTAGAGGGAAAACATTTTCTTGGAAATTTGAAGTTCGTGGTCACTGTTCTAGCATAAGTTTCCTGCTTCTTCATTATTTAAAAGATGCAATACCTTCTTTCATTTTCTCTGAGAATATTAGAGCTATTGTCAATGTTTTCTTGTGTTCCCTAGATTGTTTCTCTTCCCCAGAGCCAGGCTGTTCTATTTCCTGGATTATGGTCACACAGGCGGAGCTCACCAACCAGCAAACTTCACATTAGGCTGAGTTGGTTGTGAACCAGTCCTTCCATTAGGAAACTCCAAAGTGCAGAGTGAACACAGCTTTGCTATGAGACACCAATTTCCACACATTTGAGTTCTGGTTCTAATTAACCCCCGATACTTCCCTTAATTCTTTTTGGAAGAGTGGGTTTGAGGGAGAAATCTACTCAAAGCTGGTCATGTTCAGTGAGATGCTTATGAGAACTCCAAGCCAGGGGAGGGGGACTCCAAATAAGGGTGTCAAACGGGCAATTGGTTATATGGGTCTTGTTTTGGAGCAAGGTCTAAACTGGAGGCATGACTGTCTGGGTTATTGGTCTGTAGACATTTAAGTCCCTAGGCCAAATGAGATCTTTTGAGAGAGGAAGAGTATAGACAAAGAGATCCAAGAACTGAGCCTTGAGGACTAAAGAGGAACCAGTGAGATTGGGCAGCTGAAAATAACAGAAATTTATTCACTCCCAGTCCTGGAGCAGAAATCTTAACTGAAGGCATCTGCAGGGTTGGTTTCTTCTGTGGCCATGAGGGAGAGTCAGCCCCAGGTCTCTCTCGTAGCCTCTGGTCATCTGTTGACAATCTGGTGTCGCAGATGTACCCAGTGCTCCCCCGCAAATGTTCCATCCTCGCTCACAAGGCATTCTCCCTGTGTCTCTTCACATTGTCCTTTCTCTGTGTGTCTGTCTCTGTGTCTAAATGTCCCCTTCTTATGAGGACATGCCTCATATTGGATTAGGGCTCACCCTACTGACTTCATCTTAACTACCTCTGTAAAGACCCTATTTTCAAATAAGGTCACGTTCTGAGGTAGTGGGGGTTAGGACTTCAACATGTATTTTGGGGGAACACAATTCAACCATGATACCCTCTTGGCTCATTTCCTCATACCAGATCTCAGTTCTAGTCACTCATACTCTGCAATCCCACCCAGGACTGTGTCTTAGCTGAAAGGCTGCTTGTCGTGCACGTGTCCATCTGCTACCACTACTTGCCTTGTGCACTTTCCAAAAATAATATTTAATTTTTCCAAAATTTGCTTATGCCACTCATATTTCTATAATAAATATATAAGGTAATTAGATGTTACGCAACCTGACGAAAGTGAAAACCAAGTTAAATGTGAGGGAAATAGTTGCTAGCAAGAAAAGTGACTTACAACAATTCCTATGAAATTAGTATTGGATAAAATAGCCATAAAAGACTGGAACAGTCTCTTAGGAATCTAGGATTCTTCACTCAAGTTGCTGTACAAAATGTTTTCATGTTCTTGACCCGATGGAAGGAAACCCAGCCTCTGAACTGAGGTCAATACACTATACATATGTATAAAAGAAGGAAGAGAAATCTGCTCCACTCCAGGTAGTAGAGTTATTCTCCGAGAAAAATCCTGGGCTCCACACTGAAAGATTAGTGGGTTGGTGCCAAACATTTGTTTAAAATGGAAATGAAATGTTTAAGGTATTTGTTATTATAGTTCTACTCCTTAGCTGTATTCAATTGACTCCAGATACCAGCCCAGATGTCACCAAAAGGTGGGTATGTGCTACAGGTGACTGAGGCAGGCTTGAGCCTGGAGTTTAATTTCAGGGCATGAGTGCTGATCCCTCCAGTGGGAAGCAGGTTGACTCATGGAGGGACGCGTAACTGGCCCGGGGAAATCTCAGGAGTCACCATCTGTGAAACAAAGAGCATGGTTAAACGTTAACACAAACAGACATCAATCTTTCTTTAATTGTGTCTCAATTCTCTTTCCAAGCCCCATGCTTGGTTTTCTTATCCTGGCTCATATTTCAGTTTCCCACAGAACTTTCGGGGAATCTCCAGTACTTCTTACCCGGGAAGACACAGACTTACCCATTCATTTACTCTGACGTGGAGCATGCAGCAGATAGAATGGGGCATCTGCCTGTGTCTGGGATGGTTCTAGACCCTTGTAGACTCAATGAATCCCAGGACAGGGCCCCTCCTCTCCCAGGGCTGTCAGAAAACACTCATGGAGTCCCTCCTGAGTGTGTTCAGATATTACAGTATGACATGAGAGTGCTGGTCACATGGGACATGAACACTGCCCTGCTGGATCTTACAGGCCACCAGAGAAACCGGAATGTAAGCTAATGACAGTAGACTACAGTACAGGGGCATCCATGGGGTGTGCATGGGACCTGGAGCGGGGCCCGTGTGCTGGGCTCCATCCTTGTGAACATTCTCTCATTCAGGTCCCGCAGGCAGCACAAGGCACAGATAACATCAACAACTTTCAGGTAGATACAGATGGGTGTCAGCAAAGACCCAACTGAGGAAGCCCCATGCCCGCCATCTTCCTTCCTTCTGCGCACACGTGAGCACCCTGGGTGGAGATGAACCACATCAGTGATTTCTCCTTCGGGGGCGGGGTGAGGACCATCTCTCTCTGGCTGCTTATTCTCTGTTTCAGGGCTCAGAAGTCTCAGCACACTGTCTACCCTGGCACACACAAACAGCGCACCCCAACAGGTGGACATATGACCCCCAACATGTTAAAATAGGCCCGCTCCAGCAGGTCAGCTAAATCCATGTGCTTGTCTTCCTCCCTCCAAGGTGACCTCTTGGTCAACCTTTGCACACAGGCGACCAAGCCGTGGCCACCATTGTTCTTTCCCTCTCTTGAAGTCGGGACTCTCCGAAATGTTACAAGGGACTGCAGCTCTGTGATTGATCCGGCCAATTTCCAGGTGCTCCTGTGCCGACAGAGGCACGCTCTGAACCGTGTCAGCTGGCGGGGACCTTCCCGTCACGGCCCCCCGAGTGCATCCTGGGAAAGGCGGCTGTCTGGGCAGGAGCCCTTCAGGGGCTCTGAGCGGTGCCAGTCGCGCTGCTGTCAGGGAGAAGGGAGGCTGGGTGTCGCAATATTGAGACACACCTGTTCATAATAACACTGTCAGGGCAGGGGCAATGGGGGGGCAGGTTGCTTTTTGGCTAAACACCTTTATTATGTTTTGTGATTATGAAGGCAAAACGGATCTCTAGAAAATGTGAAACATGACAAATAACAAATCTTCCTGAACTGACCACTGAGCCTCTTCAGGAAGGTTCCCCTGCCGCTGCACCTGCCACACTGTCTTATTTCCTTCTCAGCCTCTGAAAATGTGTACATATGTGTATATGTATTTTTATCTTATATGTAAATAGAACACATAAATTTACAAAAACCATAAATAAATATGTTTATGTAGGTAAGTACAGATGTGTGTATATGGTTTTGGTAGTCCTTTTAGTGTCCTGTTTATACAGTTTACTGTCTTGTTTTTCTCATGGAACATCCCAGCATCGCATCGTCTCCCGTCTTTGAACAGCCGCTAAAGCACGACCGCAGTGCCCCAGCCCAGCCCGTCAGCTGGCGCACGGCCCTGCCTGGTTTCGCACCGCCTGCGCTTACAGGGTGGGTCTTCCCAAGGATCCCCCCGACTCACATTATACTGGGGTTGGAGTTACATAAACGTTTTTGCCACTTTCTGGCTCCCTTGGGACTCTTTTCTTTTTCTAGAAGTGGAATCACAAGGTCAAAGCAACGCAACAGAAGGCTCTGGGTGAGTGCTGCCAAAGTGCTCTCCAGGGAAGCCGGACCCTCCTCCGCATCCACCGCCCACCGGCCCACGGCCCTGTCGCCAGCACTGGCCGCCACCACAAAGCTCGGTGCCTGTCAAAAGAATGGGTGAAAACTGCTCTTTTCTTTTTTTTTTTTTTTTTAATTGTATTAACGTGTATGCCTTTGCTCACCATGAGGCTGGACATTTTTCCAAAGCGTACTGGGTGTTCTGAGCTTCTTTTCTTCATTAGAATGTTCCTACCTCTTCCGTTTGGTTCTCATGTTTTCTTACCAATTTCTATGAAAATAATTGGAATTAATGTTCTAGTCCTTGCATAACATTTTTGAAATGGTCTCAATTAAAGAGGGAAAAGATTTGACTCTGTGCTTTTCCCCGGGCCTCACACGTTGCATTTTCCAGAGACGTTTCAAAGGTCAGTGTTACTTCAAAGTCAGACTTCAGTCTGAGCGGACCGCCACCGGACGGCAATACGGTTTTAGATATGTTCCACCAGTGTTGAAATGCGCTAAAAGTTTGACTTCTTCAAATGTCAAGCTCATAAATTCACCCCCTCAGCCAAAACCAGGCACCGATCACCACTCGACAGATACTCACTTAGCCGAGATGACGTTCGGGGCCTTGAGCTGTGGTCCCACAAACTTGTCTGTATTTAGATGCAATGAAGAAATTTCAAATTTTGTCTTTGCCGTCTGTAAATTCTACCATCCACTTCCCCCCCCCCAAAATCCAGTAATTCAGCTTTAAAAATATTAAAAGCACTTATAATTTTGGTGCAGGTAGAATCAAGATGATATTTTAGTCTCTGAAGTTCCATTTAATAGATGCCCAGAATAGATCTTTCTTCCTAAAATAAATACCTCCATCCGTGCCTTGGAATCAGGGGCTATGAGACCTATGCTTCCTTTGAAGGTCCTCTGCTCCCAGGCCCTGACCCTGGTCGGGCTGGGAAGCCCACAAGATGGAGACCAAAGGGAAACCAAGGGGCCCTGGGGACTCGTCTCCAGGTCAGTCCACTGGAGACAGTGGGCGTTCATTTCTGGCCACAGGATGGAATTGAAGTGTCCTGGGTCCTGTGCACCCAGCATGAGGCTGGTGAGGGCTGACCCGTCTCTTCTCCAGGGAGCACATCCAGCCTGCTGACGTGCCCAGGACCTGCTGTGGACACACCCACACTGGCCGCCCCACTCAGCTCCAGATAAACTAGTTCCTTGAAGACTCAATTTCCTCACGCACAGGCTGGGGCAGCAATAGAAGTGTGTTATTAGCTACGAAGGGTTGGGTTATCCATATGAGCCGTCTCTCCGTCTCTTTCCTCAGGACCACACAGTGCTCGCTGCCCCCCCCCCCCCCCCCCCCGCCGTGAG
>NW_024423897.1:62178399-62199482 GCF_017311325.1 Ursus maritimus
GTTCCACTAAGGGGCAAATCTGTTTCTGACTGTAAGAGCCAGAAAATGAACCAGGTCTAAATTCAGGTCCTGCTTTGTGAGAACACCACAGGACCAGCCGTAGCCTGCTGGGCATGAGCTGGGGGGAGGGGTGCGTAACTCTGGGTACTCGAAGGCTCCAGAACACCCCTCAGTAAGGCAGGCTTTCAGGGCAGGCAGAGGAGGGGACACCATGAGCTGGGAGGTGCCCTCCAAACGGGAGGCCTGCTAACAGTGACAAAGATGGGGGTAGCCCAGGCCGACGGCGGCTGCCTGGTGTGCTGGAACAAACCTGTCACTCCAGCGGCACAGCTGCCTGGAGGACCCCAGGGAGGCTGTAACCCCTTCCCACCTTATTGCTGGGAAGTGACTTTGTGATTTGACACATTAAAAACAGGTTCAAGCGAGGCTCCTCTCCAGTGAGTTGGAACGTCTGAAGTGACAGGCCTGCCTTCCCTCCTGCACATGCTGGCTCAGACAGGAGCCTTCCAGAAAGAGGAGACAGGGAGGGGCAGGTGGGGGGCTTTCCTGGAATGCTGTATGCTCAATGCTCCCTATACTACCCAGAGAGGATGGGACAGTTGTTTAACTGAATCCTCAGATAATTACTTACAAGAATAATGAGGAGGAGCTTCTGATTCTGGATCCTCGGTCAGTGGTAGGGCTCCTACAGGGAATTCCTGGGATACAGGCCCTGCCCAGAGCCACAGAGCCACTGTCCAGAACAGCCCCAGCCCATGATCAATCCTTCCCAACCCCAGTCTGGCCCTCCCCAGCCTTAGTGACCGCCCAGCCCTGCACCTGCAGAAACCCAGCCCCACCCAGCCCCGCACCTGCCCAGCCTAGCTCTGCTCAGCCCCATCCTCACCCAGCCCCTCAACTGCCCAGTCTGTACCTGCCCAGCCTGGCCCTCCCAGCCCTGGCACCTGCCCAACCCCGCACCTGCTGAGCCCTAGCCCCACCCAGCCCCGCAGCTGTACAGCCTAGCCCTGCTCAGTCCCAGCCTCACCCAGCCCCGCACCTGCCCAGACTAGTCCTGCTCACTCCCTGCCCTGCCCAGTCTTGACTCCTCAGCCCAGCACCTGCCCAGCCCCTCACCTGCCCAGCCTGGCCCTCCTCAGCCCCAGCCCCGTCCAGCCCCGCACCTGCCCAGCGTGCATCTGCCCAGCCTGGCCCTGCTCAGCCTCCCCTGCCCAGCCTGGCCCTGCTCAGCCCCGAAGGCAAGGAGAGTGGCGCCCGCGGAGGCCGCGGAGTCCACGGGCGGCCAGCAGAGGGCGCGCCTCCCGGAGCCGCAACTGGACTCTACGGCCCGCCCCGACCCCCTCCCCCGGGCCCAGACCCAGACCCCAGCCCTGGACGCGGACCCGGACCCGGACCCAGCCGAAGCGAAAGGGAGCGTGGCCGCGCCGGGAGTCCGAGGGTCCGAGGGTCCGGGATTCCGGGCGGGGCGGGCGGGAGCGGCGCGCTGCGCGAGCCAAATGCGTTTGTGCCACCTGTTGGCGCCGCGCCCGCACTGCACGCGCCGGGAGAGGGGCGCGGGGCCGGGTCCGCGCTGCCCGGAGGAGAGGGTCGCCCAGGCGGGGCGGGGGCCTGGTTCTAGCTTGCCCACGGGAGGGGGACGCCGGGGTGGAGGCGTAGTTCAAGCCTGCGGGGTGGGGGCAGGGGGATGCATGGCGTGGGGCGGGTCCACCCTGCCCCGAGGAGGGGGATGCATGGGGCGGGGTCCAGTCTGCGCCTGCCCCGGGAGGGGGACCACGCTGCATGCTCCCTAATTTTAATATTGCAGTATTTCTAAACCTAATTTTTTCTTAATTTAATATTTGGATTAGATTAGTTGGTGTTTTCCTCCAGTCCAAGTTTTGGCTAGCATTCATTATTTTCATGGGGAAGAAATAACTTATAAATACTAACATGTGTCTCATTTTTTCCTATGCACATTTATTTTTAATCTTTTTAATGAATGCATCTGTTAAAAAAACGTATAAGCTACAAGATATTTGTGTCAACTACTCGGGTTGGTCATAGATATGAAGCAGTACTTGGAATTCTAATTTACAAACAATACTTTTTATAACTAATTTTGCCAGATGTCACCCTTCCCTCAGACATATGGTTTGTCTCCAACCAGAGGCTTGTTTGAAGGTAGGTGGAATTTGGTCTCAACTTTGTGTCCTTGTCTTAACCCTGCCTCCTGAATGCCTCGGAGGGTGACAGGGAGGGACAGGGAGGGACAGGGAGGGACAGGGAGGCACGGTTCTGCTCACAAGTCAGCTCGCAGGTTCTAATTAAACGGAGGCCCAGGACCCACACAAAACGTGGAGCAACGTGGGTCCCGACCTCAACTCCCTGGATGTGTGATGGATGCGATTTGGGGGTTTTCTAGCATTCATTCTCCAGGGGGAAAATAAATAAATACATATGTATACGTATATATATGTGTACACACACACCCATATAAACATGTTTTATCATGAAATGTGTGCACCACAAAACATGAAAGAAGGCTCTAATTACAGCTGTTGACATCCTATTAATAGAAACAGGAGATAAATGTTTTAAATGTACAGACACAAAACGCCACAGCACACCTTTCATTTAGGGCAAATGACAGCTCCGTCTCACTCTCTTGCCCTCCGTGTGACACACGGCCTTCCCTTCCTGCCACTAAGAAAAGCAGGTTTGTATTACAGGGCCATACCTCTCCCCATGATCAGCAAATATTCTCCAGTAGTTCATGTTTACTGGTATATTTTTTGTTTATTCAACGTTGTATACATGAGCTACCCCCTCTAGCTCTTTAATGTGAAAACATGCTCCAATTGTAACACACCAATGAATCAGAAGACCCCTTGGCTGCACAAATGTGGGGAATGCAGAAAAGCAGGAGAAATTCTACTGTTTTCAGTATACGGATACATAATATATAATACTAATATAATACTAATTATATTAATATATAATTGCACATGTAATTTTATTATTTATAATTGCATATAATTTTATATATATTATCTATAGATATATAGGTTAAAAAACTAGGGATTATATGTATTTCAGATGATAGGTATAATAAGTAGGGCTGTTAACAGAATATATACATTCCATATTATATATAGATAAGAACAAAATATATACTGTGTATTATATATAGCATAATATTACGGATACAAAATTAGGGTATAAAAAGGATAGCTGAAGTTCAAGGCTAGAATGAGATAGAACAGGGAAAAGGGAACATTATTTCTTATTAGCAGGACCTCCATACGGGGCTCAATTTCAGTGATTTCACTGGATCCTACAGATAGCATCAGGTTTTAAGTGTCAACAACAATTAATGAATACCATGGCATCCTTAATAGCATCTCCCCCACCCTCCAAACAAGTAGAGGGGACAAGCCCTTCTAGCCCTCCTAACAGAGCACTGGGTCAGAATCTGGTGGTGGAAGACTATGAAAGAGCCCAGCCCTGGATGATATGGTTCCTGCACATTTCCTAGGACAGTGCAAGGAGAACAGAGGAAAATCTCCATCTATAGCCTAGGGTTTCTAATATTTGGAATAAACAGACATCCTACAGATAGCTAGAAATCTTAGTAAAAGTGGATATACAAAGATAACATTCATATGCCAAGAAAAAGAAGTCACTGCAAAGAGAGAAGTAATCACAATGAAGTATTTTTAAGAGATTATTAATTGGGATGAAACTACGGGAGTTCACAGTGAAATAGTTTAAAAACACTGGGGCCCTCAGGGCAGCTCCCTGGCCCTGTATCCGTTGAGTCGAGATAGGATGTGCACAGAACAGCGGGTCCGTTCTGGACTCTGTGGGCGTGTATGCAGGCACAGGCAGGTAGGAAGCAGGATGGACACGCAAAGTGGACTGTGTGGGCACCACGACGTAGGGTCTTTGTACCCACAGGAACGATGAGTTAAGGTTTTAACCTACCCAAAGGCAAATAGGGAAACCAAACGCAGGTAGCGTGAAGAAAGGGCACTGCTCTTTAGAGAATGCTCCACAGATTACACAGCCTACGGAGATGTAATTATGCAGCCCTTTTCAGGTGTATGTTCAGCCAGTGTCTGCTGAAGGTTTCGGGTGCAGTGCTAGGAACCAGAAGGACAGAAATAGCTAAGATGTGGGTCAGCGATCACTCAAAGCAGGAAGTGGTTGCAGAGACAGGAGTCAAGTACAGTGGAGCAAAGGAACATTTTCAGAACTTTTTCTACAGATTTCCAAGCACATCCAACCATCTTCCACAACTGCTTCTTACATGTTTAACACTTGCTGAGCACGCTGCTGGGAGCGCAGACCACAAATGTTAGGGGAAAGTAAAGGTTGTGGCCTTCAAGGAGGTAGTCTGGTGAGGACGCTGAAGGGGTCATCCATCACACAAATGCATGTAAGATTACACCCCAGCTCTTTGGTGGCTCGGGAGTGTGTGCGGTACTGGGCACATCATGGGGGACTCTACCCTAGGAAGGGGCAGCTGAGCTGAGCTATGACGGATGGATTAAAGATGGCCACAAACTCTATCAAGATAGTCGATCTAGTTCTTCTCCCCCCGATTTGGTGTAGCCCCAGGCTCTCACCACAACAGAAAAGTACCTGCAGTGTTAACGACCACGTGACGCCCACGTCCAGGTGAGGAAAGGCTGCAGCTGCTGCCTCTGTCTCTAGATTCACCCACTCCCAGGGGCTTCTGCTCAGGATGCTTCCTCTTGGACTCAGCCACCATGCTGAGAGCTGTCAAGCTCATCACTGAGGATACTCCAGCCACCAGACGAGCCTGGCTCCCAGAGAGCAGCCAGCATCACCTTCCAACCTCGAGCCACCATGGAGACCCAACCCAACTGAGCTTTCAGTCGCCTGCAGCCCAGCCTGCACCTGCCCACAGCACACAAGCAGCCCAGAGTGAGAAGCATGAGGCCAAGCCCTTCCAAAACTCATGGCCTATAGACTCCATGGCCATAGTAACTGGTTGTTGCTCTAAATGCATTAAATGTTGGGCATTTTGCTACACAGTCATAGAGAACTAGGACAGAATATGGTTGGGGGGATGCTGCCAGAACAAGACATATCACGTAGCATTGGTTTTGAGCCCAGGCACTGACAAAAGTTCGAATGGTCTTGTGATGAGGCTGCTGGAACACCTTGAGGGAGGTGAGGAAGGTGGGACTGGAAGCCAGAGAAAAGGAACCCCCATTATGTGGTGGCACAGACTTGGCAACACTGTTGTCTGTGGTAACACAGGATGTAGAAAATGTACCTAACAATTACTGTGCTTCTGCTAAGGAAATCTCTAGGGGGAATATTGGAAGAATCCTGCACATTCTTGCCGCCTGTGAAAAGATGGGGTTGGGGGGAGATGGAATGAAGACAATGTACTTAGTTTTTCAGCAGAGTGAGCATGAAATGTAAAGGGTCCAGGATAGTCTTTTCAGCCACAAAGCGTTCACAATGAAGAGCTGGCCTCAGAGCAAAGATCAAGTGAAGGCAGCTCCAGGAGAATATCACCTCGTGGAATTCAGGGCATAGCTGAGAGACCCTTCAAAAGGGTATTAGAATGATTCAAGGTAAAATATCATGCACCCCCTCCACTAAACCAGAAGACCTCCATTAAATAAAAATAACCCTAGGGACAATAGTGCTTCAAAGACAGGACATGGCTCTGTGCAGCCTCACAGGTGGCAGAGAAGGGTTTATCTCAAATAGATCTGTGAATGTGCTTTGGTCTAATGGAATGGATTATAAGTTGTGCTTTGGTCTAACAGAATGGATTATAAATTGACACATAAAACTCCATGGGGCTTTTAAGTGAATTAACACAGTTGACTGACAAGAGCTGTGGAGGCTCCTTCCCAGGGGCAGGACTGGGAACTCACTGTGGAAGTGATGACATGTGCCTGGCAGGACTCAGGAACACTGTCTCCAGCGCCTCCTTCTCCCTTTTTGGAGCGGGAAGGTTTATCAGCATTCCTCACTCAGTGTCACTGCTATGTGCTGGGGGTGCGGCAGGAGATCTGTTCAGATTAGAGGCCTTTGACCAAGAGAAAGTACACTTGAAACATGGGCTTTGAACTGGAGGTCTTGCGAAGAAGGGAGAAGCCAATCACAAGACAAATCTTCATGGAGGGGTAGAAAAGAGGGACAGTCTTGAAAACGAAATCATAAACACACTAAGAAGAAATGCCATTAAAACAGAGTCAGCAAATGGGAGAACTCTCTCCTAAGGAAGTAGAAATAATAAAACAATCTAAAGAGAACTTTAAAATTAGTATGTTTACCATAAAAAAAGAAGACCAAACAGGAAGATTATGGAACTAAAAGGCCAACATAAATCAAGGACATCTGGATGTTAAGAACTAATTTAAAATGCTAAAAGTGAAAAGACTTGTAGTTCATTGGAGAAGCAAATGTGAAATAAGAAAATGGAAAGAGTTAGTGCATGCATATCTTTTAGAAATTTTCTGTGAAAGAGAGGGAGATAGGATAGGAAATAGGTGTGGGTCCAAGGAGCATCCCTCAACACCATCACTGTGGGAATGATCTGAGCATAATCGGAAAGCTACCATGAAGAGTGGCAGGCTGTGTAGTCAAGGGGATGATCCACAGGACAAAGCTCCCAAATAAGGGAGAGTGGGATCTGCAACCAGGTGGGGAGAATACTTCTGTGGGGAAAGGTACAGCTTCTCTGCAGGAATAGGAACAAAGCAGAGGGCAGCACGGTTGCTTGGTGTTAAAGGATGATGATCTCTGGCAGCCTCTGTCTTCTCTGACTCTGGGAAACGAGGCCAATGCTGGGTGCTGTGAGGAGGAGGCTCTGAGAGCAGGAAGGTTGGAAATAGCAGAGTGGGGGACAAACAGTCACGAGCACAGAGGGGAACACTGGGCAGCCTGGAGGCCTATTTGAGGCAGGGGTCCTGAACACAGAAGGGAACCCAGCCATCCTGCTGTGGGACTCTTCAAGAGCATGCGGCTTCTTCGGTGGACCTAGATCCATCTTCTAGAAGGCCTGAGGGCCTATTAGCTTAGAGGAGCAGGCCACGGCTGAACGCCCACTGAGTGTCTTCAATACCACTATTAAAACTACACCCTGGAGGGGCGCCTGGGTAGCGCAGTCGTTAAAGCGTCTGCCTTCGGCTCAGGGCTTGATCCCGGCGTTCCGGGATCGAGTCCCACATCGGGCTCCTCTGCTGGGAGCCTGCTTCTTCCTCTCCCACTCCCCCTGCTGTGTTCCCTCTCTCGCTGGCTGTCTCTCTGTCACATAAATAAATAAAAAAAATCTTTAAAAAAAAAAAAAAACTACACCCTGGAAAGACACCAAAGTGAGCCGTCAGCACTGGAACACCTGCAGATACGCGGCTTTTCATTTTGAATGCTTTTTAAAATGTATTCATTTCTAAGGGTATTCTAATTATACTAGCCTCAATTCATTCTTCTGACAATAGAATTCAGCATTTCCTAAATCCCATACTACCTTCCAAATCCATTCTTTTTTCAGAGCATCTTAAAACCTGGTTTTTCCCAGTATGCACTGTGACTTTCGGAACCTTCCTCTGGAAGAGCTGATCTTAGTGGGCTGTAGGAGAAGGACAGAAGGACAGTGCTAAGTGGTCTGTGACAGAAGAAAATTCCAATTCCAAATTAAAAAAATTAAAAAAGTAGTAGGGTCTGTCCAGTCCCAGGCTTTTTCAGGTGATGGGGTGAACATAAACAGCACCTGGGAATGTGACACATGACCAGGAGTGTTGTTGACCCCAGAACATGGAATCTAGGCTGGTTAAGAAAGAAATAGAGAACAGTCTGGGAAAATGGGGAGGTCCACTAAGATTGAGAGTCGTCTTCAAGTCATGAAACAATAACTCTCAGATGTGCAGTTTGAGGAGGCTAGGACACGTGGATGCTGACCTGGTCCAGGATGGAGGACAGTGCGGTGGAGGGTAACCCTGAACCAGATGCATATGATGGTCACCTGAGGGAAAGAGGTGGGAGTGGGAGCCCCAAGGAATGGTTTGCTCTTGGGGCATGTGAGTGAAGACCCAGATGTCTACAAGGAACAGGAGCAGATCATCCTGGAGCCGGGAGCAGAGTATGATGTGTCCTGCCTCGGGGCTTCACTACATCCAGTCCGGCTCATACTCGAGGTGGACTGGGGCAGAATTTTTGTAAAGCCTCCACTTCCCCTCTGCAAAGTGCAAGTGGTGATTTGGGATGCAGGAGGATTTAATAATATGCTGTCTCACACCACGGGCTCACATGTCTGGTACAGTGACACATTGTGTGCCACTGCGGTTCAGTGTGAAAGAACAGGGCCCTACTATGTGCCACGCACCGTGCTGGAACCTGGGAACAAGAAGCCAATTGGTTCATGAGTGTATGCAGGAGGCACGATGGCAGATTTATGGATGGGATGACCCTGTGCAGAAAACTGGAAGACCCCAGGCATGGTTGGAAGAAAGGGCATTCCAGGAAACGGCATGTTCAGAGGGCAATGGGCACATGTGGAGCAGCTGTCGTGTGGGAGAGAAGCAGTTTTAACAGTTCAAAGTCATTTCCAACGACTTGAGATGAGCCAGGAGGTAGAGAGAATAAGGAGAAGCCACATTACACTTCTCCTGTGTAAGGGCATGAATTCTTCCCAGCACTTCCAAGGGACTGAAAATCTTCCATGACCTCCGTAAAGATCGTTGCTCCTTTTCCTTCCCCTTCCCAGAGGTAAGAAAGTGTGCCAGGAATTGTCTGTCAAGACCTTAACAGAGGACAATTCTCAGTGGTTGGCAGATGGGAGAAGAAACAGGCTGTGTGTATCTTAGCAATAGGACAAACATTTCCTGGCTACTTTTTTTATTAACGTCTTAATCTCCGATTCAAGAATCCTTTAGGAATGAGCTTATGTCATTACACCACTTCTAAATAGTATTTTTGGAAAATCCTCGTGACAGATAAAATCCAAGATGTTGGCTAAAGGGACCGCACAATACTTTTTATTTTTCTTTTTGAGCAAACCTTGTTACATCTTCACTGGTCACTTACTATCAGTGCCTGGTAACTTATTAGTACAAATCCTAGCACAAACATCTGCTATTACCTGGATGAACATCAAGGATAAAGTACCACCCAAAACAAGTTTGCAAGAGTCATTTCTAGAAATCAAAACTTTCCTCTGTTTTGTTTTCAAATGTGAAAGANCGTCGAACCACCAAGATAAAGGCAAGCGGGAGACAGGACTCTCACAGTGATGGCCGGACACACAAAAGCGGCAGAAGATGCACCTCCAGGCTGACATCGTGTTTGCTCACAGTCCCGTCTCCTTTGGAAAGTTGTAAAACCATCAGCGAACGTTGACCTGTGCCCAAGAATTTGGGTCCATGTGAGAATGAAGCTTAAAAAGGGTGGTGCCTGCCCCACACCTGCCTCTTCTGGAGAAAGGGGATGAGCCTCAGAGATGTGAGGTGGCTCCCCTGGGGCCACCCCGCAGCCACCTGCCCCAAAAGGCTTCCGTCCCGACCCATGACTCCAGGTCCCCACACGTTACGCCGCACAGTGTCACCACCCTCCAGTCTCCCCCAGGCTGTGACATGAGAGCTGAGTGTCCCTGTCACCTCAAGGCCTTGGGCAGGTGGATTCCAAGGGACCCTGTCGCAGGTGTAGAGGCCAGCAGGATGGTCCCACGGCACACGGGACAGACGCTGGAAACCAGCCCGAGTGTGCGTGCTCAGTCTACTGCAGACTACCCAGACATCTTATTTAACACCACTTTTCTAAATATATATCTATGACCTTTTCCTAAAACTTCCCGTAAGCTTTTCACTTGTCAATGAAACTATTTCATCCCTCGTGACATGAGCTAAGACATGCTCACTAAATGTGCTCTGGAATGTTGGTCGGGATTCTAGAACAGCAAGAACGTTATATAAAAACTAAGGAGGGAGGTGGGTGGGGGATGGGGTAACTGGGGGATGGGCATTAAGGAGGACATGTGATGTAATGAGCACTAGGTGTTGTATGTAACTGATGAATCACTGAATTCTACCTCTGAAACTAATAATACACTATATGTTAATTAACTAAATTTTAAAAAACTAAGGAAATCTGAATCAAGTACGGGCTTTAGTTAATAATAATGTGTCAGTGTTAATTCACTAAGTGTAACAGAAGTAGCATTCTAATAGAAATGTTAATAATAGGGGAAGGAGTGCAAAGTATATGGGGGCTCTCTATACCAACTTCACAATTTTCCCACAAATCGAAACCATTTTAAAAAGTAAAGTTTATTTTTAAAACAGTGAGCACTAACCGTGCTGCTACAAGCAAGCAGAGAGCAGATGGGGACACCCTCTCAAGAGGGCAACGGGACCACACCCATCAGAATTGCCAATTTTACTGTCTTTCCACCCAGAAACTCCCCACTTCGGGTATCTAGTCTAAAACATGTTCATAAGTCCTGAAAACTACCATGGACAAAAGTGTTGTTGAAACAGAACAAATAGAAGCTAAACAAACAAAAACGCAACAGTAGGAGATTGTGATAGATTCTTAGGAAAACAATGTTGTGAGTCAAGTTTGGGATAAAGCTGAACAACAGAAGAAAACGTTGTTGACACCTCATTATAATGCCTTATGGAAATGCATTAACCTATCAGCAGGAAGTACCTTGGGGGTGACCTGAGCGTTGACCTTATGTTTCATTTTTCCTCATTTGTAATTTCAGCATTTTTTATACGCAAAATATTTCTGAAATAAGGAAAACAAAAATATAGTAAAAGGGTTAAGTTGAAATGAAAACATTAACACCTGTTTTTCTATTTCTAAATATTCAAGAGTTGATTTTCCACATTTTGAATTCAGATGTAAAATCAACAAGGAGAATCATACTTCTACAAAGCGTCTGTTTTAAAATAGCTTTTGCTTACAAGTCCGTGTGTCAGTGGAGAGAGGGTAAGGGCCTGCTGTGTCATGTGACCTAGAAGACCCTCCTGAGCAATCCAAGGACCTCAGGTTGTCTCCTGATGAAATGAACAACTGACTCAGCTCTTCCCACTCTGCACCTGTAGGTCTGAGGAATGCATCTGTACGTAACTTTGAGTGTGACAATGAATTCTGCATCAGGCATGTGGATGATTAAATGACAGAAGTGTATTACCTGTAGGCAAATGCAGCCGTCACAGGACACACAGTAGCAGCTCTTCCAGCTGGGAATTGTCTTGGCAATGCTGAGGTCATCGGGTTTTGAAATAATGCTGGGGGATTCTTAGAGCACATCTTGAGAATGTTGGAGATGGTTGGTAAGAACTTCTACTTGATGTCCTGTTTCCACGGCAATGCTTCTAATAATGCCACATTCTCCAAGAAATAGTAGTGATACCTGAGGAATTCTGAACTGTGTGTAGTCTATGTCTTGGTGCTTTAAGACATGACATCACATTTCCAGGACTGGTCTTGGATAAAACTGGACTTCTTAGAGAAATAACATCAAGAAGTCATAAGATGGTTCAGAATAAACAAGAATGCATCAATATTTCTCCCCAACTCTCTGTTGTGATGGTGATATCAACCAACAAATACTAACACATATTTTTAATCTTGAATTTTATCCTAGGTAGGTGGGACATCTGGCAAGATGGAGTGAGACGCTAAATAAATCTCCCCCAAAAGCAATGACAAAACTGGGCAGTATTGTCAAAAATTGCTTCAGAACTCTAGAAATTAAATAAAAGCATATCAAAAATGAGAAGCATGCATTCAAGAAACACTGCTGTACCTCAGGTGAGAAAATTGCAGCATATGGTGTCTTTATAGGGCTTTCCTAATCCCACATACCACCAGCTCCCAAAGCATGGTGGCTCATTGTTCTCCCAGCGCAGGGTGGGCAGGGAGACCAGCATCTTGGCTGTTGGGGGAGTTGACTTCATTTGGAGTGGTGTGTGGTGTTGAATAGAATAGCCATCTCTTCAACAAAACCAACCACCACCACCACCAACAACAACAAAAACCCCAAAAGACAAACATTGCAGCAAGTCCTATAAACTGTCCAACGTTTAAATGCACAACTCCATCCACACACAGATTCACTGGCTAAGGATGAAAACTTCATTAGCTCGAGGTATTTTGAGACCAACTTCTCACCAATCCTTGTCTGACCACTAAGCTGCAGCAGCCAGAAGTGACCCCTACAAATCCCAGCTTCAATATAAAAGCAAGAGCTTTTAAAAACTGAACACAGATAGAAGAAGTAACAAACTTCAGGGGTGACAGAATTTGCAGAATTAGTCTAAGTCACTGAACAAACGAGAAACAAAACCAGCAACAACAACAAATACCAGGAAGAAGGGAAATCATAACCCAGAGTTGTTACAATAGCAGACCTAAAATATCAAGTTTTTAACACACATTCCTGCACCCATCACAAGACATGCAAGACAATGGGAGCATGTGATCCATACATGGGGTGGGAAGGCTCTGTGAGAGGACCCAGGTGTTGAAACTAGCAGAAAAAACCTCGAAGCAGCTATTACAAATATGTTCAAAGAACTGAGGAAATCATATTCAAAGAATTAAAAACAAATATAATGATAATGAGTCATCAACAAAGAGGTAGAGATTCTTAAAAAGACAAATTAGAAGAAATTATCTGGAGTTGAAGAGCACAATAACCAAAATGAAAAATTCACTCAATAGAGTATTTTTTCTGGTCAAATAATCAGCAAACTTAAAAATACTTCAAAAGGAAATACGCAATTTGAAAAGCCAAAGTATAAAAGAGTAAAGAAAATAAACAAAGATTCTGAGACCTATAGGACACCATCACATATATCAATATATGTTTAACAGGACTCACAGAAAGGATAGAAAGTAGCAGAAAACATTGAAGAAATAATTAAAAATCATTGAGGAAATATTGAAATATTATTGAAAAAATAATAGCTGGAAACTTCCCAAATTTGATGAAAAATCTGCATGCCCAAGAAGCTCAACAGATTATAAATAAGATAAACACAAAGAGATCCACACCTAGACACATCATAGGCAAACCATTAATAACCAAAACTAAAGAGAAAATCTGGAAAGGAGCAAGAGAAAAGCAACTCACTACATACAAGAAAACTTCAATGAGATTAACAGTTGACTTCCCATAAGGAAGAGTGCATGCACGAAGCTATTGAGATAACATTAAAAGTACTAAAAGAAAAAAGAAAGCCTGTCAACCAAGATTTCTATAATACGCAAAAATATGCTTCAAAGACTTTAAAAAGCCTTTCTTAGGTAAACAAATATTGAGAATATTTGCTGCTAATACACCTGTTTTACAAGAAATAACTGAAGGAAATCCTTCATGCTGGAAGGCAATGACACCAGATGGTAACATGAAGAAATAAAGAATGACAAAAAGTTCTTATATACATAAATGTAAAGACAATATAAATATATTATTTCATTGGGGTGCCTGGATGGCTCAGTCGGTTAAGCACCCAGCTTCAGCTCAGGTCACGATCCCAGGGTCCTAGGATCGAGCTCTACAGCAGACTCTCTGCTCAACGGGGAGCCTGCTTCTTCCTCTGCCTCTCCCCCGGCTTGTGCTCCCTCTCTCGCTCGATCTCTCTCTCAAATAAATAAATGAAATTTTTAAAAAAATATCTATTTTTGTATTGTGTCTGAAGTCATTTAAAATACAATGACTCTAGGTAATAACTACAAAACTGTGTTGGTGGCCTTATAATATATGTAAATGTAATATGCAGGACAATCAGAGCATAAAGGGGGATGGCATGAAGCTATATCGGAGCAAAGTGTCCATATTTTGCCAAAATTAAGCTACTGTCAACATAAAGCAGATTGTGATAAGTAAATATGTATACTGTAATCCCTCAAGCAGTGTTTCCCTAAGGAAATGACATTAAAAACGAATAAAAATAGTACATTAGAAAACTACTATTTAACACAAAGTAAAGCATTAAAGGAGGAGCAGGGGAACAAAAAGACATGAACATAAAGACAACAATTAGCAAAGGGGGAGAAATAAATCTGACCATGTTAACAAATGCATTAAACATGAATGGATTAAACACTCCAGTCAGAAACGAGAGATTGGCTGGGTTAAAAGCAAATGACAAGAAAAATAAGATCCAATATTATGCTCTTTGTAAGAAATACACTTTAGATTCAAAGACATCCAAAAATATTTAAAAGTAGATGATTTAAAAATATACCATGCAAATAGGAACCGTGCAAGAACTAGAGGAGTCATACTAACACCAGATTAAATAAACTTCAAGACAAAACGCATTACTAAAGAAAAAAGATTTTTATGACAATAAAAAGGTCAGTTTGCTAAAAAGATGCAACAATTATAGACATATACACAACTAACAACAGAGCCCCAAAATACATGATGCAAAACTAAGAAGATTGAAACGACAAATAGACAATTCTGTAATAGTAGTTAATATCCCACTGTAGATAACTACAGAAAACTAGATAGTCAATCAACAAGGATACAGAAGACTTGGACATCATCAACCGACTTGACCCAACTAACGTCTAGCAAACACTTCCCTGAGCAATAGCAGAATATATAATTTTTGAGTGCATATAGAATAATCTTTGATGTAAATCATATACTAGACCAAAAAAACATAATAAGTTTGCAAGTATTAAAATCAGGGTGTGTTCTCTGACCATAATACAATTGTGAATTTCATTAGAAATCAACAAAAGCAATTTATGAAATACAAAATATTTGGAAATTAAATAACACACTTTTAAATAACTCATGGATCAAAGAAGGAATCACAACAGAATTTAGAAAATATTTTTTAAATGAATAAAAATGAAAACACAACATATCAAAATTCACAGAATGCAGCTAAACCAGTGCTTACAGGGAAATTTCTAGCTTTAGCAGTCTGTGTTAGAAAAGGAAAAAAAATCCCAAACCAGTTAGCCGAACTTTCCATTAACAAAATTAAAAAAAAAGAGAGAGCAAATTAAACCAAAGTAACCAGAAGAAAGCAAATAATAAAGATAAGAGTAGAAATCAATCAAATAAAAAAAAAAACAGGAAAAAATGGAGTAATAGTCAATGAAAGCAAACATTATTTCCTTATAATGATCAAGAAATTTAACAAATCTTTAGTTACACTGATGCAGAGGGGGAAAAAGAACATAAATTACCAAAATAAGGAATAAAAGAGAGCACATCAGCAGGAATTTCATAGAAATTTAAAGGATTATAAGGGGAATACTATGAACAACTTTATGCTAACAAATTAGACAACCTACAAGAAACAAATTCTTAGAAAAACACAAATTATCAAAAGTCTCAAAAAGAAAGAGAAAATATGAGTAAACATATTACAAACAGAGATATTGATTAGTAATTTAATTAGTAATTAAACATTTTCTCTTAAGACTTGGAATAGTCAGCACAATATTGATGGAGAAAAACAAAGCTGGAGGACTGACACTACCCTGTGTTAAGACTCACTATAAATCTACAGTAATCAAGACAACACAGTATTGATGAAAGAACAGACAAACAGATCGCTGGAACAGAATAGAGAGCCCCAAACAGACATAAATACACTCAACTAGATCTTTGACAAAGAGCAAAGGCAACACAATGCAGCAAAGCTCATCTCTTCAACAAGGGGTGCTGGGGAGCACCTGGGTGGCTCAGTTGGTTGAGCGTCCAGCTCTTGGTTTCCACTCAGGTCATGATCTCAGGGTTGTGAGATTGAGCCCCAGGTCCGGCTTTGTGCTCAGTGGGGAGTCTGCTTGAGATTTTCTCCCCCTCTCCCCCACCCCCCACTCATGCATGTTTGCTCTCTCTCTCATTCTCTCTCTCTCATTCTCTCTTTCAAATAAATAAATCTTTATTTTAAAAAATGAGTGGTGCAGAAACAACTGGATATCCACATGCAAAAAATTGAATCTAGACACAGACATTTTGCCCTTCACAAAAATGAACTCAAAATGGACTGTAGACCTTGGATACGGAGATGACTTTTTAGATGTGGCACCAAAGATGTGATCTATGAAAGAACTGTGAAGCTGGACCTCGCTAAAACTGAAAATTTCTTTCTCTGAAAGACAATGTCAAAGAATGAGAATACAAGTCAGACTGGGAGAAAATATTTGCAAAAGACACATCTGATAAAGGACTGTCTCCAAAATATACAAAGAGCTCTTAAAACTCAACACTAAGAAAACACACAACTTGACTTAAAAATGGTCTGAAGACACTGACACCTAACCAAAGAAGATATACAGGTGCTTAATTAGCATATGAAAAGTAGCTCCACATTTTATATCATCAGGGAAACGTGTTTTAAAACAATATTGGGTGATGGGCATTAAGGAGGCACTTGATGGAATGAGCACTGGGTGTTATATGCAACCGAAGAATCACTAAATTCTACCCCTGAAACTAAAAATACACTATATGTTAACTAACTTGAATTTAAATTAAAAAAATAATTTAAAAAATTAAAAATAAATAAATAATATTGCATGGAGCACTGGGTGTTACACGCAAATAATGAATCATGGAACACTACATCAAAAACTAAGGATGTACTGTATGGTGACTAATGTAACATAATAAAAAATTATTATTTAAAAAAAAACCAATAAGCTCCCACTATGCACCTATCAAAATGACCAAAATCTGGAACACAGACAACACCAAATGGTGGTGAGGATGTGGAACCACAGAAACTCTTATTCATTGCTTGCGGGAATGTAACATGGTGCAGCCACTTTGAGAGTTTGGCAGTTTCTTCCAAAACTAAACATATTCTTGCCATTTGATTCAACAATCATACCTCTTAGTATTTACCCAATGGAGTAAAACCGTGTGTCCATACAAAAACCTGCACGCAGATGTTTATAGGGGCTTTATTCATAATTGTTTAAACCTGGCAACAACCAAAATGTTCTTCAATGGGTAACTAGGCAAACTGGTGCACCCAGACAATGGGATATTACTCAGCACTAAACAGAAATGAGCTATGAATGAAGCCATGAAAAGACATGGAAGAACCTTAAATGCGTATTACTCAGTGAAAGAAACCAATCTGAAAAGGTTACGTGCTATGTGATTCCAACTTGAAGAAGTAAAACTACAGAAACAGTAAAAAGATCAGTGGTTGCCAGGGGATGGGAGATGGAGAGACAAATGGGAGGCTCACAGAGGCTGTTTAGGGTAGTGGATATGTATGATATATGGCATAATATGATACTATAATGGTGAATACATGTCCTCATGCATTAATCCAAACCCATAAAGTGTACAACATCGAAGTTGAACCCTAAGGGAAACTGTGGATGCGCCCATGCTGGTTCATCAACTGTCATAAATGTACAACGTGGAGGGGGATATTGATAAGGGGGAAGCTGTGCATGAGTAAGATCATGGGGTATGTGAGAAATCTCTGTATCTTTTTCTTAATTTTGCTGTAAAGCTAAAACTGCTCTTAAAAAAAAGTCTAAAAAAAAAAAAACCTTCGTGAAAAGGAAGGCCGTTTAGATGGCTTACTCGGTAATTGTATCAAACCAATACAGAAGAAATAATACCAATCTTTCCAAATTCTTCCATAAAAGAGAAGATAGAGGGAAATTTCTCAACTCATTCTATGAAAGCAGTATTAACCTAAAACCAAAGCCAGATAATGACATCACAAGGAAAGAAAGCTGCAGACCAGCATCTCTCATGAATATAGACTCAGAGATCCTCAGCAAAATGTCAGCATACCAAACTCATCAATATAGAAAGGATTAGCCACCCAGAGCAAGTAGAATTCGTCCAGAAATACAACATGGTTTCATATTCAAAATTAATTTAATGAACTCTATTAATAACACGAAAAGGAAGAAAATATATCATCACCTTAGATGTAGAAACACGTTTCAAAAAATTCAGCACCCATTCATGATAAAAATAATCAATGTATTAGAAGTGAAAGGAAACTCTCTCAACTAATAAAGGACTCCTGCAAAAAAATTCACTAACCTGAATTCAATGGTGAAAGGCTGAATACTTTTTTCTCTACAGTGGGGAGCAAGGTGTGCATTCTTGCCATTTCTAGTCAACGTTGTAGCAGAGGTTCTAGCCAGTGCAATCAGACAAGAAAAGGAGATAAAGACATTCATCAGGAAAGGAAAAGGAAAAAAATACCTTTATTCACAGATGACATAATGCTGTATGTGGGAAATTCTAAGGTCACCAAAAAAGTCTAGTAGAACTAATAAATGAGATCAGAATGGTAGCAGGACCCTTAATCAGTGTAGAAAATCAACTGTGTTTCCATACGGTAGTTATGAACCCACCAAAAATAAAAGTTCAGAAAATAGCTCCTTTCATGATTGCATCAAAAAGAATAACATACTCAGGAGAAATTCAACAAAAGGAGTAGAAGGTTTATATTTGTATACTGAAAATAACAAAATATTGCTGAGAGAATGTAAAGATCTTTAAAGCACGGGGTAGCATTCCATGCCCACGGATTAGACAGCTCAGCCCTGTTAGGAAGGCATTTCTCCTGAAATCAGCCTGGAGGGCTGCAGGCCCCATAAAATCCCAGCTGACTGTTGATGCAGAAATGGACACCTGATCTTGAATTTTATATGGAAATGCAAAGGATCCAGAACAGCCAAAGCAAAGTGGGAAGACGTCCATGCCTGCATTTCAAAATTTAGTGTAAATCAAAGGTAATCAAAATAGTGTGGGACTTGCATAGAGGTGGTCATGCAGATCAACGAAATAGGATTAAGAGCCTAGAAATAAACCTTTACGTTCATGGGTAATTTATCTTCAGCAATGGGGCTAACCAATTCAGGAAGTGACGAGTCTTAATAGATGATTTGAGACTACCAGATATTCACATGCAATGAGATGAACTTAAACCCATACCTTGTACGCATACAAAAATTGACTGCCAACAGATCCCAGACCTACATGTAAGAGCTGAAAGTATGAAATTTTTAGAAGAAAACAGAGGTGTATTAGGTGGAGTTCTTAGACCTGACACCAGAATCATGACACATAAAAGAAAAACACAGTAAGTTGGACTTATGGAAGTTAAACCCATTGAAAGATGCTATCAAGGAAATGAAAAGTCATCCCACTGCTGAGGGGAACCATATATACAATGCGGGATTTGTATTCAGGATATATAAAGAACGATTCCAGTGGAATAACCGAGACGAAAACTCAATTAAAATGAGCAAAATGTTTAAATAGAGATTTCACCAAAGAAAAGATATTTTCACCAAAGAAAACATACGAGCTTGCTAAGCTCATAGAGAGATACTCAGCATCATTAGTCATCGGGGAATTGCAAATCAGAACCGCAGTGAGATACCACCTCACACACACTAGAACGGCTATGACCAGGAAGACGGGCGGTGACACGTGTGTCCAGGGGCCCAGGAAGATGGAACCCACACGCACCACTCGTGGGGGAGCAGGAACCGTTTGCTACGTTCTTCAAAAGCAAAGTATAACATTCACTGCAGAACCCAGCAAGTCCACTGCTAGGTAATTACTCAAGGGAGGGGAAAGAGTGACCACACGGGGACACCTGCCCAAACGCCCAGAACACCAGCCACAGAAGCCAAACACTGGAGACTACCCAAATGTCCATCGACCAGTGGGCAGATGGAGAAAGAGCTTTAGCCTTGAACCCTTGGATGTCGCAATCGCTGTTTCTCTTTTGACCAGGTGGCTGCTCGGCATTGTCTTTAAAGCCTTCTGTTTTGTTCTGTTCCAGCTCTGTGTCTGCCAAACCCTTTGTATGCATAACCCCACTGAGATCCGCATCCTTCAGAGGGGAAGTCCGCCATATTTCAAGTTCTGCTCCAGAAAGGGAGAAGGGAGAGCCGCGGAGGCCACAGACCAAGCCTGGAAGCAGCCTGTGCGGCCTTCTCCCATCTCCCACATGTGGCATCCGTCGTGGGGGCCCACCTAAACACCAACAGTCCTGCAGTCCCTGACTGGCAGCTTGCACAGGATTTTTCAGGCGGTTTCAAGAAACTGTCTTAATCAATACCTACTCATTTGATAAATCATTAGCCCAGAGAGAATCCAGGTGTTTGGGAACACCCGAGCACAAACTGAGGTGTCTCCACAGTCCTCTGCAGTTTATATGTGGAAGTCAGCAGCGTCTGATATTCCCAGGACCCAGCAGTGTGGCCCAGAGGGGAATCCGCTACGAAATTGCCAATACGCAACTGCTCGACAAACGTGATCACCCACAATCAATTTCTCCTGGTCCGACCAAGCAAGTGTCTTTGCCGGGAAGCTAGCGCCCAGCAGCGGGCACGGGGCCTTCCTGGAAAAGGGTGCAGAGTCCAAGGCCTGCACAATGAGCATTGTTTCCAGGCGACCGGTTGGAGAGGGCCAGCAGCCAGCAGGCAGGGTGTGGGGATGGAGGAGGGAGTGTGCAGTGTGCAGGCCGGGCAGCAGGACACAGCCCAACCTCAGGTGAGGCTCCCCACCCAGGCTGGACTGGTAAGGCGTTCTCCCACCTTTCCTGTAGCCTGTAGTCCATCTGCTCCATTTCCTCTTTCTGGAATATTCTCTTTATTTACAAGCTGAACCAGCCCTCTGGACAGTCCTCCCTTCCTCTCAGCATCTCCCCATCTTCTTCCTTCCTCCTGTGGCCTGGTGGGATTTCCCAGTGTGTCGCCAGGTCCCTGTTCTTACTGTCCAGCCTGGCGCCGGGAAGGGCTTCCTGCCTTACTGCCCAAGGATCCAGCGCGTCCCAGGTGTGTTCCTGCCTGGGTGCCCTCTCACAGTGTTGCTCTGACTGGCTCACGTGCTACTTTCTGCTTTGGGCAGGAAGTTTCTTACGGAGGTGCAAAGCACAGCTCAGGCTCTCTGGGACCCCGCGCCGCCTCACAGGGCAAAGTGCGAACTGCCTGGGCCTGGCTCACCCCGGCTTCGGCTCTGCAGGCCCAGCTCGGCGGGCGGAGCCTGTCCTCCCTAAGGTCCGGGAGCAGGTAGAAGCCTGCGGCAGGCTGGGGACAGCTCCCTGCCTCCTGGGGAACCCCCCCGCCCCCCCCCC
>NW_024423897.1:62199492-62200014 GCF_017311325.1 Ursus maritimus
CCCCCTGGGGAACCCCCCCGCCCCCCCCCCCGTGAGGTCGACCTTACCAGCCCTGGGCTCGGGTACACCTCATGCTGAACGTGGGGCCGAGGACCCCTCGCTGTCCTCAGAGAAAGTCGTGCCAGGCCACGTGCCCACGCAGGTCCCCAGCCACCCTCGCCACAGAGCGACTGAGACTCCAAGGTCAGCTAGAGTCTGGAGAAGAGACTATGTCACTGTTGTCATCACAGATGCTCAAAAACGTGCTCGTTCTTCAGATAAAGGAAAACTTCTGAACATAGGCACCTGAATTGTCTTACACTCTCCCACATTATTAAACATTCTTTTTTTCACACAATCAAATCATCTTGTACTTGTCGGTCAGTTCAGCGTGTGTTTATGTTCTGGGTTATAGTTGTGACAATCTTCTGTTTATTCAGAAGCTAAAGTAAACTGACAGAAGAAAAAAAGCTAAACGACAAAAAACCCAAGCTTACCAACTTTCAGTTCCCTGTAGAATGAATAAATTCGAAAGAGAGAAAA
>NW_024423897.1:62200024-62258170 GCF_017311325.1 Ursus maritimus
AAAATGTTTTGAATGCTAGAAAAAAGAACTGTTAAGAGTCAATTGCCCATTTCAGCACGAAATGCGCCCCGGGTCCTGATGGCGCACAGGCCGGGGCAAGCTGAGGCTCAGGCGGGCTCGCTCGCTCTCCGCCAGGACAGACGCGCTTCTGTGCGGCCGCGCGGAGCCAGGAGGGAAGAGCGCACGGCCCACGCGCCGGCCTCACGCTCCAGTGCGCGGCTGAGCTCGGCCACGTCGGGAGCGATGCGGAGAGTTCAGGTCCCGTGTGCGCTGCACCAGCCACGAGACCAGGGGCCCCGACTCGTGCCGTCAGAAGTTCTGCTTACCGCTGGACAGGCCTCCTGATGGGTCAGCATCCCCGCGCGCGGTAGTCCCGGGGCCAGTGCTGCCAGAGTCCGGATCCCCAGCCAGCCCCTCCCACGAGCCCCATCTGGACCCCCTCCGGATTGTTTTCCTAACATTGAAGTTTCCAACGGAAAATAAACGAAACAGAGGACTAGAAAAGGACCTTGAAAATGGAAACCAGGGGCCGCTCCTGAAAGCTCTTCTCCGCGTGTGTCCTGCGGCCTTGGCCCAGGGATGGGAGGGCCCCAGCCCCACTGCGCCCCGCGCCCCCGCCCCGCGCCCCTGCCTGCGCTCGGGCCTCCCCCGTCCTCCAGCACCGACTTCTCAGCCTCGGACTGCGGCCTGATGAGCGCCCGCACCTGTCCTGCCCGTCAATAGCTATCACCGCCTGTCCAGTTCCGCGGTGGCGATCACACTGTCGATTTCCGATGCTTGCAGGCCCGCGGCGGCCGCGCGGCTCCGGGGCGCCTCCCGCACAGGCGTGTTATTAACGCAGGGTTTAACCTAGAGCTGTTGTTTAAAACTCCTATTTTTTATGGAAAGTGCCCATAAAGAAGTGTTTAGGGTTGAACTGACTCAGAAATGTGCTGTCTTACCCATATGTATTTCACGGGTGCGCGTGTCAACTCTCTGGAGTAATTCTGTGTTCTGAAACGTGTCCGCGTTGGAGCGCTGACTGTACAGGGAAGGGCACAGCATCGTAGACCTTTCTTAATAAAAATCACTGCACGAACTAGAAGATTACACTCTGGAAGCTGTTGTATACCGCTCCCTTTGAGGTGGATAATCATAACCGAAATTGGTGTATTTTATCTTCATGTTGCAGTGTAATTACACAGAAGGAAGAAGAAAATCAAGATTAAAAGCCCCAGAGCATGTAACTCTACAACTATTAATCCAACCCCACTTTTAATTTCCATATACTTGCAAGAGTTTTTATGAAATTACTCGAATTCTCTATTAAGATCTATTTTTATGTATATTTAAGCAGTTTCTCTACACAGTGGCCTTAAAATAATTAGTAATTCCCTGTCTTATTTTACGGCATTCACAAAATAAACTTCTAAGTTTTCCCACTTTTTAAAAGAAGAGCATTTTACAAAATATGACGCATCTGCCACCTTACGTCGCACGATTCTCATGATCCGGGGGCTCTCATAAAAACAGCTCGAAAAGAAGAAAACACTATATAACTGTGAAGTATTAATACCACTCTTACCATTAATAATGGCAAGTAATATGCTAGCGTTTAATTGCCTTGTTAGAAATGAAATTCCTAACGTACCCAGGGAGGCGGAGGCCTCTTGTTTCCTGTGGACTTTGCATTTCCAGGGTGTTCAGTTTCTTCTGGTAAGTGGGTGGCTCTCTTAAGTCACCAGCCCAACGGAGGTGCCAGGCCCTCCCCTGAAGTCAGGGGAGGCTGGCGGCTGGCTGCCCAATTGAGCCCATCTTTTCTGTGCATTGATGGGTCTGCAAGCTCTTCAACGGAATTTGTTTAGACTGTTTTAAAAATGCACACAAGTTGCTTTCCATTACCCGAGAACGTTTCTTTTCTTTAGCCAATGTCACCATCCCTCCTTTGAGGGGTAAGTCCCTGCCCTTTGAGGGGTCCAGGTGAGTCTGAGAACTTCCAGGCAGGGAGGGGAGGGTGCCTAAGGCAGAAGGACAAGGGCACTTTCTGGAAGTAAACACGTGGTTTCTGCAGACTCACAAGGACCCAGGAGGGAATGCCAGCTTGTCTGAAACTTGAGGACCAAGCACATCTGCTCTCTTTCCAAAAAAGGGATGGTTTCCTAAAGGTGGGTGAACAGGGCCTTCCGGATCTGCGGAGACGTGGAGGAGGAGCTGGGTGGTGAGGCAGTCTTGCAGCTGTTCCCCGGGGAGGATGTCTGGAAAGAAATGCACCGGCAAGAGCAGCAAGGAGCCCCGCTGTGCCTGCCTTGCCAACAGTCCCCCGGCGATGGAGCCAGCGCCCGTCATTGTCTTCACAAGTGCTGATGCTGGAGTGACGCCTGGTCACGGCCCAGGATGTGCACGCTCCCCGAGGCTAGCTGCCATCTGAGAACCTGCATAAACCTTCGAGCTCTGGGAGACAGAAACCCAGCCTGAGCTCGCACAGGAATAACAGCAGGAAGGGGAAGAGTGCATTTGCTCTCATGCCAGTCCGGAGAGCGCAGAACCCAGTTCCCCACCCACCCACCCCAGCCGCTAGCTGTGTCCCATGGTCTGCAACCTCAGCCACCAGCACTTCTCTCTGCCTCGGTCCCCTGTCCCAGCTCCAGCTGAGAACTGGCTGCTTTTGGCAGGTAGGCGTAGCCAGCCTGTAGCCAAGAGGGCAGGTCCTCAGAGGAAGGAGGTTAGCTTGTGCCCGGAGATGGGAAGGGATTCTGGACAAAGAAGTCATTACAGATATGCAAAGGGCAGCCCACAGGTGTGTCCCCGCCCCAGATGCTGGGCTCAGGCAGGACCGGTGTGGATTTTGGCTTTGCCTTTCACTTGTCACCTTGTGCCTGTTACTTAAAATGCCTAAAATACAACTCAGCCCTGTGTGCAAAGGGGTTGTGTTTTTTAATAACTAGCTCACACTCCCCAATACTGGTGACGTTTGAGTGGAATGAGATTCAGATTAGGAGAAACGACTGCGTAAATATTCTATGACTATTTGCTGTAAATAAACCAGTGCTTAAAATAATAGTTTTTTTAAAACCTGATTTCTCTATAGGAGATCTTTAAAGAGACCTGTTCCTTGAAGCTGCCAACAACTGCAGGAAGACCAGGGGCACCACGCTGGAAGGGAACAAAGGAAGAGGCGTGCGTGGCTCGGCACGCACACGCGTGTGTGGGATTCCGTGTATCACAAACAAGTCAGACCTGCCGCCAGGAATCGCATTCGGTAACTTTTCAGCAACACTCTTTCTGGGGGGGAGGGGTAAGCACAGAGTGCCTTAACAATCCAGAAATTCTGGTAGATTCCTTGATAATTGCTTGAATGGGAGAGAGACTGCTTGACGTCTTCCTCCAGAGAGAATCAGGCCCAATGACCTGCCCATCGCGTCAGAACCCGGGGGGACCCGGATCCCGCAGCTCCGCGCGTCCTTTCTTACTCTTCTTTACGGGCCCACATGCAGAAGCCCCCCAGCCCAGCGCTGGCTACCAGTGTGTGTCGGGCACGTTTTGCAGCGTACCAAGAACATGCACATGACTTTCACCCTGAGTAACAGCCCAGAGAACCAAGCTCTTGCAATGGAAAATGCGGAAAATTCAGGATTGAGCAGACGACGTCTCATGCGTTGCTGGCCAGGCCGAAGTCTGGTCTCAGAATGACTGCTGCATCCGATGCTGTTGCTCTGAACAGCTTGAGCCCCTCGGCCTCTCCGCCTGTGTCTCCCTCCCCCCGCCCCCGTGAGGCCGCGTCTGCCGGGCTGACAGCAACCCCGAGTAAGGGGCTGCCCGGGGGCTTCCCGTGAGTGCCCCACGAGCACGCCGGGGAGCAGGGTTCTGCTTGGGGCAGCCACGGGAGAGGGAGCTTCCTGCTGACCCGTGAAATCGCTGGGGCAGCGCCGAGCTCCGGGCTTCCCTAAGTGCCCGGGCCTCTGCCTGGCCTCCTCAACAGTGAGTGTGAAGTCAGGGCCGTCGGCACCTGTCACACAGCCGGGCCCGGGGCGGTCCTCACTCACCCCGTGGATGGGCTGCAGGAGCACCGGAGGAGCCAGGCTGGGAGGGAGAGACAAGGGAAGAGGTTAACTGGGTTTGTTTCAGGGACATGAAGACCAGAGTGCGAGCCTGAGAACGCCCATGCAAGCATCGCTGTGTCCACCATCCTTCTGATCCGGAGCCCTGGAACCCCTCCCCCTCCTCCGCGAACCTCAGGAGACGCAGTTCAGAGCCAGAGATGGACCGACCAAATGACCGGTGTCCGGCAACTTGCCTGTGAGATGCAGCCACCCGGTGACTTTCATAATTAATGGTCAGGCCAGTTATATCGACAAGCTCATCATTTATCTCCTCCTGTCTTCATTCCAAATTTGGTCATCAATTTTCATGCAAGTCCTGACCTTCAGCCTCCGCCGCCCCAGAAAACCCGCCGCAGACTGGCTTTCCATGGCTCCTGCCTCAACAAGACCGTGCTGTCTCCAAACGCAAGGCAGATGCCCGCCTGCGTCGAAGGAGGGGGCATCTTGGGCCATCACCAGCCCTCCGCACCCTCCCGCAGGCATCCCGACAGAGGCGTCCGCTCTCGCGGAGCAGCGCACGCAGCCTCGGTGCTGAGGGAGCCGAGCCGCGGCAGACGCCCAGCAGTGTGGCCGAAGACCCAGCTCCGACTCCGTTCCTGCAAGGGCATAGCCAGGCGGTGTGCGGAGTGCAAAACTCTCACTAAGGGAACAAAGTTTTCATGTTTCATAACCATTTCTGGGGATGAATCACGGTGCTCTTTCCAAATGCTGGTGCTCGTGGGCCTGTCTGGTTTGCCCCCAGGTCTGTGGATTTGGGACAATGTGAGTCCAAGATGCCTCCAGAGAGGTTTCCTTTGACACTTACAGAAGCTCCGAAGAATCGCACTGCTCTCGAGAGCCACTCCAGCTGCATTTCGGGAAGTCAGCCTCTTGTGAAAGAGCTAATTTAAGCTGATTGGCGGGAGGACACCTGCCACGAGCTGTTCAGTGCTTGCTCTGTAAGGACAGAGTCCTGAATTCAGAGGTTGTCCCTGCTATGCAGGTCCCCATGATGAGGTGAGGGCCGAGGCCACTAATACCCCCGTTATACAGGCAAGAAAACAGGGGCACAAAAATGTGTACGTAAACAGGTCCATGTTAGTAACCAGCAGAATTGGAATTTATTTTTTTATTTAAATTCTCATTAGTTAACAAACAGTGCCATGTCGGTCTCAGGAGTCGAATTTAGTGATTCCTCAGTTGCGTATGACACCCAGTGCTCATCGCATCACGTGCCGTCCCCAGTGCCCATCACCAGTCACCCCCAGCCCCTCCAGCAACCCTCAGTGTGTTCCCTGGAGTTAAGAGTCTCTCATGGCTTGTCTCCCTCTCTCCTATTTTCCCCCTTTCTGTGTGTCCATCTGTTCTGTTTCTTAAATTCCACACATGAGTGAAATCCTGGAGTATTTGTCTTTCTCTGATTGACTTATTTCCTTAGCATAATACCCTCTAGTTCCACCCACGTCACTGCAAATGACAAGATTCCATCCTTCTGATGGCTGAGTAATATTTCAGTGTGCGTGTGTGCGTGCGTGTGTGTGTGCGTGCGTGTGTGCGTGCGTGTGTGTGCATGCGCGTGTCTGTGTGTGTGTGTGTGTGTGCACGTGTACCGTATCTTCCTTGTTCCTCCCTCAGTCCGTGGACCCTCGGGCTGCTTCCGTATTTGGGCCGTTGCGGACACTGCTGCTACAAACCTGGGGTGCGGTTGCCCCTCCGAGTCTGTGCGTTACATTAGAAGTTGCGAGGCAACAGCTTTCGGGATCCCCGACGGTGCCTGGTGCCTGGTGCGGGGGCGTCTCTTCTGAACTCCTGGAACGTCACACCCGCCACCCACACAAGAGCTGGGGCAGCAGATCCCCGCGGGGAGACGCAGGCACGAAGCACACTTTCAGTGACTCAGGGGCAGGTGCAAGGGGCTGGCCGCTCGGTGCACAAACTGACCAGCCTGAGGACCACGCACTGGTGCTGAGACCCAGTTATGTCCAGGTGCGTGTGAGATGACCTGGGAAAAGCCAAGGTCGACTTACTAAGGTTATTTTTAAATAAGGTAGTTTTTGCATACTTCACTTCCCTGACCTTCCCTTTGGTCTCTCCTCCTGGCTGTTCCACTGGAGACCACCCCCTGTGCCACGACCCGTTCACTGCTGTGTTCTGCTATTTCCTGTGCCTGAGAATTCTGCTTTTTATTTTTTATGTCCTACATTTTGTTGTGTTTTTCATGGTGTTTGGCATGTGGGGCATCAAAGCAAACATACCGTTGATGTCGCTATTTCCACAAGTCTTCCTCAATTCACTCTTGCACGCACTGGGAGGTGCCCAGAGAGGAGTCTCCCGCACGGTGTCATCTGCTCCTTGGGCTCCATCGCTCATTCGTTCCCGCTATGCCTTTCTCCTGAAAACGGCAGACGGCTTTCCTGGGGTTCCCTGGCAGCCCACTTTACAGAAGAGGAGACGCAGGCCCAAAGACATCAGGCGACTTGCCCAAATAAGGAGATGACCCCGCATGTCTCGCTCAGCCTGTGCTCTGACAGATCCGGGGGCCCCGCACCGGGCACGGCCTTGCTAGACATTGACCAGGCGGGGAAAGCATAAATTCAGAGCTTGGAATTTTTTCATTATCATAAAAGGAAAATACTAGAGACTCATTAAAATTTTGGAAAACAGAGAAGAAAACAACGGTCCTGCAACCTCATAATGGTAGATTTTGTGTGTTAAGCTGCCTCGGGTGTGTCTGAGACGGTGTTCCCAAGTGACATTCGAACCCGAATCCAGGGACTCGGGGAGTAGGCGTCTTCCCATCCTCGAGGCCCGGGATAGAGCAGGGGTGCAGGAGGCATTCACCCGCCTTCTGCCTGAGAGCTGGGACGGCAGTGTCTCCTGCCCTCAGACTCAGACCAGAACCGCGCCCCCTGCTCATGGACAGCAGACCGTGGGAACTTTGGTCTCCTCAGCGTCCTGAGCTAATTCCCCATAATAGATCTGTTTATACTGCTTCACCCTGGAGAACCCCAGCTAACGCACTTATCCCACCATGAGCACTGGCAGATTTGACTTTTTTCCACCCAGACTTCTTCTCCTCCTTCTTTTGTTTTCAGCAAAGCCTTCTGTGGGCATCAGTCCCTCACAGCCACCTGAGAAGTGGAGGCAGCTGTCAGCTCCGTGTTACAGAAAGAGAGACCGAGGCACGGCCGGGCGGATAACTGCACACGGGCCGTGTTGGAACAGCTCACGGGCTCAGCACCGTTCACGCCCTGTCTGGCGCCTGCACGCCCAGACCGCCGCTGCCCAAGTCCCTTTAGCACAAAGGACAGTTAGCAGCAGCTAACGTTTGCTGTTTACTGGGACCGTGATGCTCACCTTCACCCACATCGAGCCTCCTTGGGTGTGTCAGGTTATAAATGGTCCCCACTCGATACAAAGGGCTGGGACACATCCTGTTCTCGGGCACACTGCACCACGACCTGGACCGAACGTTAGGTGCGTGCAGGTTGGGCCTGTGGGCCACCATCTTCTTGAAACCTAGAATCATCTTCTTGTGTCTAGAATCGCTTTCTCAGGGAGACCTGCGAGAGTGGCTGACGGCCCAGCAGAGCCCCGTTCAGAGCTCCGGAAGGCACCGGCACTGACCTTGCTTGGAGGCGAGGCCCCATGCTCAGGCCCTGGAGCTTAGGAGTCAACGTATCTTTTTGGGAGACAGTTCAACACGTGACCGTTTCCTTCAACTGCCTCCTCTTGTTTCACAGTAAAACTGTGCCTGTTACGTTCTGTTTTGTCTTGTCTGCTCTGGTCAGAGTTCCAGTGGCTGGTCCATGGCCACGTGGAGTTGTGTCAGCATGTGTCCCGCCTGCGGTCCCTGCAGAACGGTCGAAGGGACCACCGCACTGCGCTCTGTTCACAGTCTTCGCCTTCATCGCTAGTCACCATCTCAGGCCCGGCTCGCAAAGACCCTCAGGAAGAAGCTGGAGCAGAAGCCAGGGAGTGTGCCACCAAGGTCAAGGGTTCCACGACAGAGCAAGAGAGACATGCAGGCAGCTTCCACGTTTCCTCCTCAACTCTCCTGCTCCCTGCCACCATGCTCCCCAGCTGAGATGCACCCCGAGTCGGCTCCTCTGCGTGCGTCACTGGGGGCGCACGGCAGTGCAGGCTCCCGCCCTGAGCCCTGGCGCCCAGGTCCAGCGCACGGGAGGGCACGTCAGGCCCGAGGAGAGGCTGCGAGCCGCGTCCTCCCTGCACCATGGCTGACATTCTCCACCACCCATCTCAGCAGCCCGACGTCACGTGCCAGAGAGATTCTGTATTTGTCTTTCTCTATCTGACTTGTTTCACTGAGCACGATGCCTGCCAGGTCCATTCGTGTTGTCACAAATGGCAGATTTCATTCCTTTTTATGACTGATCCATATCCATATCTATATTTGTATCTGCGTCTAGATCTATCTATCTATATGACTGATAATTTTTAATCCATTCATCCATCAGTGGACTCTGAGGTTCTTTCCATATCTTGGCTATTGTAAATAATGCTGCAGTAAACATATGGGTGCACGTATCCTTTTGAAATAGTGAGGGATGAACACCCAGTAGTGTGATTGCTGGATCATAGGGTAGCTCTCTTTTTAACATCTTGAGGACCCTCCACACTGCTCTCCAGAGTGGCTGCAGCAGTCTGCATTCCCACCAGCAGCGTAAGAGGGCTCCCCTTTCTCCGCATCCTTGTTGTTTCTTGTTTTGATGATTTTAGTCAATCTAACAGGTGTGAACTGGTATCTCATTGTAGGTTTGATTGGCATTTCCTGAGGCTGAGTGATGTGCAGCCTCATCTGTCTTCAGATCTTCTCATCTGTCTGTTGGCCGTCTGTGTGTCTTTGGAGAAGTGTCTGTGCCTACTTTTCAATTGGATTTTCTTGTTATTGAGTTGTATCAGTTCTTTATATATTTTAGATATTAGCCCCTTCTCAGATACGATTTGCACTTATCTTCCTCCGTTTAGTAGGTTGTCTTTCCCTTTTGTTGACGGTTTCCTGCCCCGTCCAGAAGCTTTGTCGTCCTAACAGCTTATGTTTGCTTGTGTTACTTCTGCTTTTTGTGTCAGATCCTGAAAAACCAACATCAGGACCCATGCTGGGGAGCTCACTGCCTGTGTCTTCTGGGACTGATATGGATTCAGATCTTCACTAAGTCCTTAATCCATTTTGAGTTAATTTCATGGATGTTCTAAGATAGTGGCCTAGTTTCATTCTTTTGCATGTGGCTGTCCAGTTTTTCCAGCAGCATTCATGGAAGAGACTGTCCTTTCCCCACTGAGTATTCTTGGCTCGTTGGTGGTAAATGAATTGGCCATATATACGTGGCTTTATTTCGGGGCTCTCTATTCTATTCCCAGAATGATGGTTGACCCAAAGCTGGGCTCCATGGCCCAGCCAAGCGACACAAAGCAAACCATCACAGATGGATGATAAACTCGTCACCAGGACCTTGTCCCAGAATCCATGGCTCCCACCCCGTCCTCTCCAGAGGTGCTAAAGCAGACCCCAATCAGCAGCCCCAGCACCAACAGCAGCAGGGCCTGGGGAACCTGCAGATTGGGTAATCAGAGCAGAGAATGATCACTGATGAGATGGTTTAGACACACGGCCACCCGTGAGCGTGAGCGCCCAGCCCCACTGAGGTGTGCACGTGCTCCATGCAGCCTCTTCTGATGACCCTGCCGCCATCTTCCTTCAGGAAGACTGTTTTCTAGAAGCATGAGGATCCCTGCATCTCAGCACCTGGCCGAGAAGCCATTCAGAGCAGGCATTTACCAGCAGTCCGTCAAGCTGGACAAGGCTGCCCATCCAAACCACCCCTCCTCTGCACCAGACCCCACGTCACTGAATCCAGCGTTGGGACTGGAGATCATGTTGAATGTTCTGGACCTCAATGTCACTAAATAGTACCAGGATGGCCTCGAGGAGTGAAAAACATCATTTTCTGTTCAATTTTAACTTAGAAATTCAACTCATTCCTGGTTTTCTTGAAATGTCCTATCCACAGAAAAAGGGCCATAAACAAATCATTCAACAAAAGAGGGGAACCATCCTGGTGTTAATTTATTCATACAGACTTACCCCCATAAAGCTGGAAGAGGTTTTCAAAGGTGATTTAAAATTACAGAACATTTACATACTGTAAGGCCTATTGGCTTTTCTTTTTTCCTACAACAGCCTGAGTCACAAGCCAAACTGGAGATGAACCTCGTACCCTTCCAAAGACAGTGGGACAAGCAGGTGCACCAGCGGCCAAGCCACTAGACTAAGTTAATGCTACCATTACATAAGTTAACTTCCATGGGAACAAGGAAGACAGTTATAGCAAGGGCCCCGGGCAAGTGCGTCCTTCTAGCAAGCCATGCTTGCAACACCCCCGTGCGCATTCAGTGTTTCCCTCCCCGTACCCTGTAGCTGGCCAAAACACCCTCAGAGAGGGGCACAAAGGCACAAAGCATTTCCCTCCCACCGACCCTGGCCACACAGCTGCAGCCTCACATACGTCCACCATCGTTCTTTGCCGCTAAATAACACAGATTTAAAACCATGTCTTTCCCCAAATAATAAAGTGTTCTGCACCAAAAAGCTCTCTTGAGGTGTTCATGAGGCCCATCAGCCTTGGGTTTTCATTATTTCTCTGCTGCTTGGAAGATGGCCAGTACATCCCCTGACCGGGGCAGGGGGAGGCAGCAGGGAGGTCCCCTGGGAGCCAGAGGGCTGACTCCACCAGGCACAAAGCCGAGCAAAGTGCAGGATCTGCCGTGAAGCAGGTCTGCAGAGCGGGCAGCAGTGCGCGGAGGAGCTGGGCCCTTAGGACTGACAGTGGCCAGAGTGCCCGCGGCCCAGGTCTTCAGTCCGCTGTGTGCCCAACTCCCAGCCCCCTCCACCTTCCGAAAAAAAGAAAATCAGGAAGACACAGTGGTGGCCTATTTGGCAAATTCTCTGCTTGCTGTGGAGGAAGATAATTTGCTACATAAATAATGAATTAGATGAGTGTTAACGTGGAATTAGTTCTTGGAACGGTTTGCAGAGCCGTCATGTGATTCCAGGTCACTGCAGGCTGTCGGCTCCTGAGGACACAGGGACGCATGGGTTCAAGGTCCCATGACTGCCTGCCCTCGGTGGGGTTTCTTCATGGGGTCTCCCAGTGCTGTCTGGTCCTGGCTGACAAGAAGCAGTCAAGACATAAAAATACTCTTTTTAAACGGTAAACGAAGCAGGTGGCATAGTCCACACGTTGTCTCTCCGTGGTTCTACAATTCACATTTCAGTGCGACTTTTTTCCATGGGATCTTTTCATCCATGCGGAGAAGACCCCTTTTTCCTCTTTCTCGTTCCCAGAAGTTCACTGTGTTCCTGAGTCCAGGAAGTGACAGGGTCCAAAGGGGAGCAAGGAGGCTGGTGGAATGTGAGAAATGTGTGCACTGATCCTGCAGCCGGGAGACACCAGGGAGGCTTGTCCCACCAGGAATGAGCACCTAGAAGCAGACCGTGGCGGCGCAACAGAGCCCGGCCATTCCCGGGGACACAGAGTCCAGAGGCAGCCGCATCCACGCAGGGAGCTGAGTTCACACGAAATGCTGTGGTCCTCACCCAACAGCCTGGCCAAGAGGGCACTTGACCTTCCTCGAGATCCAGCAGTGACAGCCGTCCGGAAGCAAAGGGGCCAAGAGGGGGCTGTGCCTCCTGGCCCCGGTCCTGGCCCTGAGACATCCCAGGGCACCGGCTCTGGGAGAGGGGCTGTCTTCGCTGGAAGCTGTCACTGGATGGCTGGATGCATCTGGAAGGAATTCCAAAATTACCACCACGCTCCAATTTTAGACATCCCATCCTGTTTCTCTCCCCATGTCTGGGAAAGCTGCTGTCTGAGTGTCTTCCACTCCCCCTGCAGAGCCCCCCGCCTGCCTCCTCAGAAGCCTGTACTCCACCCGTCCCCTGCACACCCCTGCAGGCCCCTCACCACATGGCTCTGGGGTACACCGAGGTGCTCATAGGTCCCAGTTCCTTGCAGGGTGATCCTAGGACCTGCAGGGATCTCCTGCACTCCAGACGCCCAAGGCTTTAGCGGCAGGGTTTTCGAGTCAAGGACATTCGGGGTAAACAAGTCCCTCACAGAACAAAAGGCACGTGCCAGTGCCAAGTCCTGACTGGGGTGCAAAACCCCTCCTGCCTTCCAGACACCAGGCCCTTGGGGTGGACACCCTCGGTCACTACGCCAGGAGGAGAGCCTGGGGCAGATTCAGCTGAATGGGAACCTGCCTACAGAGACACGTGCACATGTGTTATTGGGGTGAGGACGCTTACCAGAGATCCACCGCCTTAACAAGCTCTATGTGCACGTGCAGTGTTGCTAATTACAGACATGGCGCTGTAGGGCAGGTCCCTAGAACTCGATCTCCTTGAGAACTCGAACACCGTCCCCGATGGGCAGCAACCCCCGCCGGCACCGGTTCTGTGAGTTTGAGCATCTCAGGAGCCTTGTGTCTGCGGAATCACGCAGTGCTTGTCCTTCCGTGACTGCCCTGAGTCCGGATGTTGGAGTGCTCTGCACCCACGTTCCCAGTGGCCACGACACGGAAGCCGCCTGCACCCACCGTCAGATGAATGGACGAAGAGAACGTGTGTGTAACAGAGTACCGGTCCCCCTCCGAGGACGATGTCCCACCACAGGCAGTGGCAGGGCGAACCGGGAGGACACTACGGGGGCAAATCTCCGGGAATTGGGGCACAACAAATGACTCAATGCTGGTGGGCAATATCATTGAACTGTTTAACATTCAAGATAATTTTGTCTTTCTTTGTACTGATTTCTTTTTCTTTGCCTTTGTAAGTTACCCAGATCACAGCTAATTTCCTTCTGGTTTGTCATTAATTTTGAGGCCTACGTCCTGAAGATGGAAAAATGCATCCTTCTAGATGATTTTGAGCTCTGTGCAGCAGCCGTCTTTTAGCCGCACAGAAGGGTTGGGGCGATGTCCTGCCTGCACGCAGCTCCCCGAGTGGGAAGCGGGGGCTGCTGAGGGGGCTGGTGCGGTGGCCCACAGTGCTCTGGGGCTTCCCAAGCTGCACGGGGCCCGAGACCCTCCTGGGCAGGAGCGGCCGCTCTGCTGCCAGCTCCCCTCCGGCTCCATGCATGTTCGGTGACGCACTTTCAGGAAGACACGAGGAATCTGGTCTTGCTGGCCGTGTCTGTGGGGTCCGTGTTCATGTGCACACCTGGACAATCCCAGCTCCCAGCTCCCATCCTCACGGGACAGGACGTCCGGACACACACGGATCCTCTCCAGCTCTGGTCTCCATTGAGCAAGCTAGGAAATCAGGCTTCTGTCTTCATGGGGCTTTGCAAATCCATGAGGTGGTTTCCTTTATTTTAAAAAATGGTCCAAGACAAGCATGTTTCTTTTATTCACCAGAACTTTCTCTTAGTGGCGTTGTAGTGCACTGTCGAGAATGGCTCATTACATACAGGAGGAAAGAGCCGTGGAGCGTGCGGTGTGGACAGAATGGCTATGGCTGTCCAGAGCACAGGGGAGGGGGTGGAGAATGGGAGGAAGGGGGCCAGCCACCCCTCAGTGCTGGGGTGATAGCACAGAACCGCAGCCCCCGTGGCTTCTGAGTGTGGACGGAGGGGAGGTGGGATGGGACAGACGCTGGGCGGAGAGACACTGGTGCCAGTCTGCCCAGGGAACACGGGGGACGTGGGGGGTCGGTGGTGGGGGCAAGGCCAGGAGACTGCCAAACTCCTGCTGTGACCCAAAGCACAGCCAGGAGCCAGCCTCCGCCCCTCAGTGTGCTGACTTCTGGAGTGATGGGCTTGCAAGGACACGCCTGTGAAGGACGTCAGCTCCTTCCTCGGGTGCCCCCACGGAGAAAGAAACCAGCACGGCTGGGCTCCGGGGGTGAGCACGGAGGCCCCAGACCCTGGCACCATGTCCCCCACCCGGCCCCCCAGGATCTAGAGGAGACCACCCCACACCTGACCCCATGGTGCGGGGGGCGTTGCCTTCTCCTGGTCACGTCCACAGGACAAGCAGGGTGTCACGGAGACCTTTGCCCTGCCCTGCTGCGGCTCGCGCCCCGGGACTGAATGTGGCTGGTTATGTCCTCTACACACCCACACTTGCGAGGGGCGAACAGCCCATGGCACTCAGACATGTCAAGGCCCTCGCCCCGCAGCTCACCCCGCCCTGCTGTCTGGCTGCAGGCTAACACGCCAGAGGCCGTGCGGGTTTGAAGATGCCTCCTGTGGGCCGACTCGGATCTTTCAGGTGCAGATTCAACTATTTCCAAGTCCAAACGCTGCACCCCGGCTGCTCCCCGCCACTTCCTCCCAGCGGGCGCCTGTCCCAGGGGCACGGCCTCACGGCAGTGTGGGGCGGCTCTGGTCCACACAGAGTTCTGGGTCCACGCTGGTCTCCACCACATGGGTGATTCTGACCCTGTCCTGTGTGTCCACATTCAGTGCAGCCCATGTGGCAGGCGTGTTCTGTCCGTGGGGCTGGGCCATCCGCCCAGAGCTCTGCAGCAGCCTGGGTCTTTCTTCCTCCGGGGCCTTCCTCCCAGCACAACCCCTGGCACCGGGGTGCCCAGGACCGCTTGCCCTGGTGCTCGTCCACACACGCTCACGCACACTCACACTCACACCGACGCTGGCAGAGGCCAGGATGGTGCAGGTGGGGGGTTGTCAGCAGCGCGCACCCTGTCCTGCATCCTGGCCTCTGTCCTCTCCTCCCCACGGCAGAAGACCCCTGGGACGGAATGATTCCGCCTGTCTGTTCTCCTCTGTGAGGGGGCGTCTGGTATTTGGGAAGCCCTCTTCGTTCATCACGGTAATAATCCCTGATGTCTTGCTGTAAAATGTTACATGTTATTACTATTTTGGAAGTAAAAACCTGAAAATTGACTTTTTCCTTGCATTGTTGCCTTAAAGATTTTTACGACAATAACAAATACCTTGGACTAAATGGGGAAAGGGTGAATTAAAGAAAATTTGAAGAAGAATAAGTCAATAACATCCCTCAAATGGAGGTTCCCCAATCCAACCCACAGTGAAGAACAGGGCGTGGAGGCCGGACGGGGGTGCTGCGGGCTGGGAAGGGGCGCGAGCACCGCAGGGTCATAGACGCGCTCCGTGTGCTGGCCTGCTGGTGGCTCCGTCGAGAGCACCCAGGGGGGCATTTTCCTGCACGTGCATCGTACTCAGAAACGTGTCTCTGTTACGCTTCCTCCCTGGTGACACGCGAGTCCTCGGAGGCTCCTGCACGGGTAGGATTGTGGGAGGCACGTCCACTCCTGGCGGGGTCCTCCCTCCGCCGTCCACTCGGGTACGGTGTCCCCGGGCACAGGAGCTGGGAGGGACTGGAGCAACAGAGAGTGAACGGTGGTCTGAGGCTGGAGCTGAGGCCCCCGCCCCCCTCTCCCCACCGGGCTACCCTCCATGACGCGATTCCACGCCCTGTCTCTGAACCATTCGACACCGCGTGGAGTCCTCCTCGGAAGGGCATGCTGTGCTGCAACAGAAGGGGACTTTCGATAATTGCAAAAGTGGCCGTTTCCCTGCTCCCCGTGTCCTCGTGCTTGGCCATGTTACCTCACAATTGCCCCCTCTGACAGGTGGGCTTTGTCCCCACCCTTCCGTGCCGGGTGGCCCTGTGACCTGCTTTGACCACCCACATGAAGCAACACACACTCCCCTGCCCCGTGAGCAAGTCTGGGAGAGCCAGCTGGAGGATGGGACATGCCCCGGAGCAGAGACGAGGCGTCCCAGCCGCACCCGGGACCAGCCTGCAGTCAGCGGGCAGCTGTCTGTGGCCCCAAGTGGGTCCAGCTGAGCCGACATTGCACCGCTGACCCACAGAATTGTGCATCAAATAATGATTGTCCTTTTAACCCCCAAGTCGGGGATGGCTGACACGCGGTGGTAGCCAGTGCCCGCGGATGTCCGGGGTGTCCCTGGACAGCAGGTCCTCCCCCCACGGGCGCACGGCGGCCTGCTCCGTGCCCATCACCGCACTTCTGTGCAGACGCGGCCCCTTCGCCTCCGCTGCCCGGCTCTCCGGACAAGCACCTCCAGGCATCAGGCAGCTTGGTTCGTGACGCCGGAGACACCACTGCTCCTCAGAGGAGAGGCAGCACGGGGCCAGTCACTCAGAGAAGCAGGGACCCCAAGATGTGACCACAAAACCCTTGGCTTTCTTCGACGTCCCCTGCGGTATGGCCGCCGGCTGAGGACAGCCCCGCGGAGGCAAGAGGCTGCCCCATCCTCCCTTGTTGGAAACTGCCAACTCACTGCCAGCCCAGCGGGTCCTTTGTGTCCACCCGCATCCCGGGGCCAGTCTCACCTCTTCTGCCCCAATTCCCAACCATCTCCTCCGAATGCTTCTTAAGTTTTCTTCTAGGTTCTGTGTTTGGTCCTCAAAATAACCCCAAGTTGTATTTCTCATCTCGCTGTCCCTTCCCCATGAAGAAGCCGGCCCACCCCATTGTCTAATCCCACGCCGTCCCCACGACAAGGGCTATGAGGCACAGGGGTCACGGACACCAGCACCCACACCACCTTGCCACGCCCGTCAAACCACAGGAAGGCCGTGACTCTCTGAAGCACGCCGGCAGGTGAAAGCCGAGCAGACCAGCCCCCAGGAGAGCACAGTGGAAATCAGGTAAGCCACCGTGATTGTCTGCTGGGGGCCGACTGTCCCCTCTCCCAGGAGGTGGTCCTGGCCTGCCTGGGGTGGATCCCCGTGTGCAGAGCCTCCCAGAAGCATGGCAGCAGCAGGATGTGGCTGGCCCAGGGAGGCTGGTGGCAGGAGAGTGTCCCCACATGTCCCTCGGGTGGCTTTCTCTCTGGTGTGAGGGTGGCCAGTGCGGACCTGCTCCCAGGACACTGTGGCATGGACGGGGACCTGCCCCAGGCTTCCGCGCCCTCCGGGACTCCAGCCATCTGCCGTGACCAAGTTTGTTTCCTTTCTTCCACCGACGAACGCCCCTGAAGACAGCCAGGACTAGCACCTAAGCCTGGAACCCACCTCAACACCATCTTAAACGAGCAGAACTGCCTGAGTGAAACGTATGATTTGGAAATATTGTTTTGGAGAAATGCCTGCTCTGCTGTTTATCGAGCTGATTTTATTTCTGCTCCTCCAAACGGAACTTTCTGGGCTCCCATCTCACGGAACGCGGCTGGTTTCCAGTCCACCAGATTCCATCTGCCGATTCATGCACATCCTTTTGTCCAAGTCCCGTAGACGCGGTGTGCTCTGCCCATGTGCTGCTGTTCCCGCCGCGGTCTCAGGTCAGCGGGAAGCACGCCAGCTGTGAAATTGGCCTGCACGTCGGCACATTAGTGCGCGAGAGAGGTGCGGGTCGGGAGCTGCCAGGGGTGCCCAGCGGCTTCCGGGCACTGGCCTCCATTTCCAAAGCTCATAGTCGAGATGGAAATCTTCCATAATTCCCTCAGCACAAAGGTGAGTTTGTTCGGAAAGTTTCAGTGAAACTGCTCGTCTGTTTGGCTCTTGCTCAGGACGGAGCAAAGAAACAGAGGGAAATTAAGAAACGCCCACTCACGGTCCCCAGAAAGTCCCTTCCTGCGGTCCAAACGCCGTCGGGTCCAGCATTCGGAGAGGAAACCACAGATCGGGTAAGTTGTGGAGACTGTCTGATCGTCTGATCCAATCCCTCACGGAAGTATCTCGAACTATTGGGAGATCAGTCCTCACGACGCTGCTCCCGAGGGCGGCCCGATGCTTCGGGGCTTTTATCCGAGGGCACCGCGCGGGCCGTGTGTGTTCTCGGACGCAGCTGACTTCGGAGACCTGAAGACAGTGGCCAGGTTTCGTATTTGCAGAGGAAGCCGAGGACGGAGGCTCAGGAGCTTAGGATTCACATCCAGGGGTCCCGACTATGTCAAGGTTCCCGGAGAGCTGGGAGAACGACCGAGCCTGCACCCCTGCCCCTCCTGAGCCAGCTTGCCCGTCCCCCGCCTCCTCTCGGCCCCCGGTCCCACCGTATGTCCCGTGATCGTGTTCTGTGCTGTCCTTCTCTGCCTCACGTGCAGACGAGCGTGTGGACCTCACGGCGGCCGCCAGACGCGCCTCCGGGTCTGTCTCCCTGAACTTTGGCACAGAACCCACAGAAGAAATCCAACAAGATTGCAAATCTGCATCCCATCCTTTTTTCTGGATTTAACTCACTGGCCCTTGAACTGCCTTTGCTCTTTGCGAGTGGGCTCACTCACGCCTCCATATTGCACACAGTTCCCTCCAAGCCCCTTGGCTTCACCACATCCTCCCTGGAAACTCAGTCTGAGACGTTTGCACGACAGAACCGGTCCTGGATGAGACCAGATCCACCCGTGGTCCAGACGACTGTGCCTTGTTGCCTTTCTCTGAAGGCATCCTCACAACCTTCGTCCATGAACACCATGCCCCTGACGGTGCCTCTGACATTCCCTTCCAGCCACTGCCCATGACCTTCACTATGACCTCTCGCTGCATCACCCATGACCTCTGACCCAGACTGCAGAATTGCCTGCTGGATCTCAAGTTCCTCCACTTGGAGTTCCAGGGGCAGAGGTCAGGACACAGGACCGAGGTGGGATCCGGAACACCATCGTTCTTGGAGAGAAAATCGATGCAAACACTTCACCTGGGCCAGGTGCCCAGACCCCAAACCAGCCGCCTGCATAGCCACCTGCTCTCTTCTCATGCCCTGCAGCTCTTGGGCGCCCCCCAAGAGCCTGGTGCCGAGGCTGTGCCATTCGTCAGCGAGTGGACTCGGCCCAGGCGTGCGTGCATCTGGCCAGTGGACCCAGGAGCCTGGGCACAACCTCCTCCCTGAGCACATTTGCCTCAGTTCACTGTGAGATTCAGAATCTGTTGGGCAGTTTCCTTAAGCAAATTAGATTCAATTCACAATATATGAGTGTCCCAAGAAATACTATTTATTAATCCGTGTGCCACACCTGACTAGACCATGAGGGGATACGGGACCCACGTGCCTACGTTAGCCCATGTAACAAGGACAGCGGTCGCCAGGAATATTTGTATGTGTTCTGTCCTTTTTAAAACACACAGACTCGGTTTCTACCCACTCAACACCACAACCAGTGCTAGCAGGTGGGCAATGTTAACCTTGTGTTCAGATTTCAACAGCCCGCTCTCGGAGGCGAGATCTGCCCTCCTCATCCTTCGAAGCCCCCAGCCTCTCATCTGCCTGGCAGGTCTGATTTTTGAGCCCGTTCCCTCTCGTCCACCCACGAAGGCAGGTGGACCAGCTGCCGAGGCTCACGTGCGGCCCTCTCCCCTTTCCTCACTCGGTTGGTTATCATTCGTCATCTGCCTGGAGTGTGATTACTTCCCCAAGAAGAAGTTTAACTTCTTATTTAATTGATGAGTCTCTGTTTTAAATTAAGCCCACCTGCTCTCCTCCCACTCGGCTGAAAGGTGGCTGATGAGATACAAGTGGTGAAATAGTCTAAAATTAGCATATTAATAAATACCTTCGTGTGTGTATCAATATGCACGTGTATGTGGACATCTGTGGGGACACGCACGTGTGCACGTAGTGTGTGTGTGTGTGTGTGTGTGTGTGATTCACACGTCTTGTCGTGTCCAGACAGTCCCTTGGTGTAAAAACTTTAAGGAGGAAGAAATAAGTCAGAATGCCTTGGATATTGGAGGTCTCTCTCTCAATGCGGCGTGGAGACTCTCACATATTAAAGACACAGCTTTAATATTTAACCAGTGGCCAGTCCAGCGGGTGAGCCTCATCTCCACGGGGCCCCCGACACGCAGCGGCTCGTTTTAATAGACGTCGCACATTGAAACGGGGAGGACTGTCGAGTCACGACTCAGCCGGGAGCCGCAGGGCACAATATGTTCGTGGGTCACAAGCACGCGTCCTAAAGGAGCTAGCGAGCTAGAACAGTGCCTTTGTTATTAACCCGGAAATTGCCTTTTTAGAACTGATAGTGTCGGCTACATAAGTCCCTCTATTTTCCCTGTGGAATTCCTTCCCCTGGAAATCAAACAACCTTCCCTTTGTTCCCTCCGAGGTGCGTCGCCCGCCCCGAACGCGCTGAGACCATGGTCGGTGTGTCCTTCTGTGGCCGGCACGCCGGTGGAGACTCGGGCCCGTGGCGTGTCGTCCCCCACGCCATGCCCTGCGCAGACGGCCCCTCTAGGAAGGCCCGCGGCGGGCCCGGCCGCACCTCCAGAACACAGATTGTCAGGCCAAAGGCCGACAGAGCAGTTGTGGGGCGCGTGCGGACTGCTGTTCCCGCAGCGGCTGCTGCCAGCCCTTCCTTCCCCTCCAGGCTGAAGGACAGTGCCAAGCAACAGGACAAGGTTGGAACAACTCGCCCACGGGACATGCGACCCCCGCTGCATGACTCGGGCCTCCTTAGTCTCCTGAGAGCTGAGTGCGTGCCTAGTGATGGGTGTTCCTTGCACGCTGCCCGGCCCTCACAGCCCAGGACGGTTTTCCCAAGGAAGCTGTGCACTCACAGAAAGAAAGCCAGAGGCCTCAAGGGGCATCCACAGCTGAGTGTCTCCAACACCCCCGGCCCCCTCAGCTGGTTGTGCAGGGGGATGTTGTGGGGCAGACGGTAAGGGAAGACCTCATCCTTGACGGAACCACAGGCCACCCGCCAGGGCAGCAGGGACAAGGCTCCTGGTCTCAGCTCAGCCGCTGGTTAGGAATGCAGGGATGACCATGCAGCGGGCTGACTCCCGGGGCTGTCATGAGACTCACAGATGTGCACGCACACAGTGCGGCTTACTTAGCGCGCTCTGCGATGGTCAGGTCTCGCCCACTCTCTGATGTACCTTTTCTTCCCCCGACCCCGCCGGGACGCTGCTCCCTGGGGGTGTAGGCAGAGTGGCAGCCGGCCCGAGGGAGCTCAGCAATGGGTTTAGGTCGCAGCTTCGGAAAGGGTAAATGCCGCGCTCGTGGGACTGTGTGAGCAGAGAGCCGCTGTCCTGCCCGTGTGGGCCCCGCAACGATGCCCCCAGCGTGAGGCCCAACGGTCACTCCCCAGCTGTGTCCCAGCGCCCGGGCCAGTGCGTGGGGTGGGTGCACAGCCTGGGCGCCGCCGAGGACGGTTGCTTCCGAGGCACGATGTGCTGGAGACGCATGAGGAAAGGGCTCACACAGCCTGCAGCCGCCGCGCAAACCATTTCAGGAGGAGTGGGCACTGGAGGCCCGCGGCCTGACACGGATTCGTAATTGCTTGAATGCATTTCAATTAATACCGCCTTAAACGCTCCCCATTTATTTACAGCGCCGTCATTAACCCATTTGGTGTGCCTGAGCAGGCTTCGGTATCAAAGATAATGCGGACAATTACCGTAATGTCATGCCTTCTGAGCGTTCCTTCGGGCTCTTGCGTTTGGTAGCGTTACAGCAATGAAGTCCTTTCCTGTCCGGACTTAAACGGTGAGAACCAATGTTCCAAACACATAAAGCATTTCTTTAATGTTAGGAAATTACTTGCTTGTCCAGGACCTTGAATTTCTGCAGAAAAGACGTTGTTTAAATTTCCTCCACTGGAAACCCAAAAAGTTTACTCAGGTTCCAGACATCAGAGAGGATTTCAAAATGGGTTTTTAAGTAGTCGTACAGTCATGAATTAACTCTGATTTGTTAGAACATCCGTCCCCCCTGACTTGTCCCCACACCCTGGCCCTTGGCCACGTATTCCAAGTGCATGTGAAGTTATCTGCTTTTGCGATAAAAAACCAGCTCAGCCAGGGACTCCCTGGACATTTCCGCTGGATTCCTAGGAAGCTGCTGTCCCGCTCTCTTTGGAGGGACCCCCTCCCGCTGCTGCCCAGAGCCTGAGGTTCCGCACTCCGGAACAGGGGGAGGGAACTCTGGGGCCTGCCAGGCACCGCGACCTCCGCCCCCAAGTGACTCAGTTCCCAGCCTTCCATCAGAGCGGTGCCCACGCAGGAAGACGGCATTCCACAGCCAGGAGCACCTGAGACAGGCTGGCGGGCGGGAAGACCAGCGCCCCGTCCTGGGGAGGACCGCCCCCTTAAACGCACTGTGTCTTTAAATCTGAGTGGAGGGCCGCCTGGGTGGCTCAGATGGTTAAGCGTCTGCCTTCTGCTCGGGTCATGATCTCAGGGTCCTGGGATCAAGCCCCCCATCAAGCTCCCTGCTCAGCGAAGAGCCTGCTTCTCCACCTGCTTGTGTGCTCTGTCTCTCTCTCTCTCTCCCTCAAATGAATAAATAAAACCATATATATATATATACACACACACACACACACACGTGGAAATACAACCGTCAGAGGCATGAGCCACCACAATCAAGCTACAAGTGGTACACGAAAAATTAAACTGTGAATATGGTCAATATAAGGGTTTTCTGGAGTGAATTTAGCTACCAAGAGAATCTCCTAGATTTCATTTAAAAATAGAATTCACTTATATTTGTTTTTCCAAAAATTAAATGACAAAATGAAAAAATATAAACTGAAGATTTGGGGAATACCCAAGAGGCCAATACAAATGAGAACAGAGGCCCCTGTGCATATGGGGTGAAGAGAAGCTAGGCTGGGAGCCCACGACGGGAGCAGCTGGCTGTGTTCTAAAGGGAAGGTCTCATCCTTGCAGAACGTGGGAGCCGTGGGCTTTCTTCCCTTCAGAACAGAGAGACGCACCAAGATACGTCGCAGAAACTGCTATAAATACAGGGAAAAATGGACAGACCCACAACACCAGGGGAACTACTGACACGCTTTTAGGAACTGACAGACAAAACAAGGATTTCAATACACAACTGACCGGCTTGACGTGATAGAAAGCAGTTTCCTGGAGGAGCACAGAAATTAGTTTTCTCCCATAGAGCAGCGCGGTTACAGGCCACAGAGGTGACCTGGGCGAGTCGTCCCAGCCTGGGGCCACAGCACTAACTTGGTCACAAACACCCGCCTGCACTCTCGGCCCCGTGCAGACGCGCGCACACACGCAGGGAGCCCAGCACAGACATCGCGTGGATGGGGACGTGTTGGGGCCAGTCGGATGATGCCGGCGCCCCCCGCGGCTGTGGTCCCTCCCGGCCAGTGCCGTAAGGCAGGGATGAATGGGCAGTCACCGCGTGGGAGCCATCGATCAGAACGGGCGTCAATCATGCAGACAGTGCCAAGTGGGTCAGTTCAAGCAGGGGCTTGCTGACGGCCCCGGAGAAGCTGTGCGGGTGAGTCGGGGTCTGCCGAGGGAGAGAATCCACCGAGGCGGGGGAAGAGGTAGACGTGTGGGGGGGTTTGCATTCCTCGGTCCCAGCGCGAGGGCCGCCAGGGATTCGATGGGGTCTGGCGGGCGTAAATTCTCCCTGGACTCTGTCCTGCATTGACTCCCCCGCCCCGCCCCAGCCGTAATACAGACAGAGAAGGACGTGACCGACAGGAGACAGGCTTTCCACGTGCACACGCGGGCCTGCGTGTCTGCGGAAGCTCTCCGTAGGCTCGCCCTCTGCTCGGAATCCTGGCCCAGCCAAAGACCGAGGGGTAAGCCGGGAGGGAGTCACAGGAAAACATACCGTAAAGACAGAGTGACGGCTCTCGCTGCAGGAGATCTGACTGTTCACTAGCGAATGCACAACCCCCTGCTGAAAACAGGGAGAGTCTCCCGGGCGGTGTAGACGCCCCTGGGGACACGCTGCGCGCTCCAGACCTCTGGAGCCGTGTGGGCTTTCCTAAGTGTGCTGTCTGCGGATTGTGACGGAACAATCTGACGTGTTCCGTAGTTTTCTTGCGAAACTTATTCCCCAGGCTGGAGGCTCCTGCGGTGCTAAGTGGACGCGCTAAGGACACTGAGCCCTGGGCTCATGGGGACACGTACGGTCTTTAGCCGCTGCGTGCCACGTGAGCCACGGCTGCTGCTGCTCTAGGCGTGTGGTGGCAGAGAGGCCACGTGGGCCTGCAGCCCTGTGCAAACACTCACTGCCTGTTCGGTGCCTCGACACAGTGAGGGCGCCTCGGCCGATGTCTCTCTTCTGGAATGAGCTCTGGTGTTTCTGCCTTTGGGGGAAAGTCCATCCTATCTACGTCCTAAAGTTTGCTGGCATACAATTTACTCACACTCTTTCCTTATTATAATTTGAACGTCTGTAGCACCGGCTGGGATGCTGTTTCTGTCGGTCCTGAGGTTGGTGCTCACGAGCTCTCTCTCTCCCCCCTTGAGTCGACTTGAGGTCTATCAACCTCACTGATCTTCCCCGAGAACCAGCTTAGGCCTTCACGGCTTTCCCAACACGCTCTGCGTTCTCCACTTCCTGATCTCTGTGCCGATGCTGATTACAGGCACACGCCTGCTTTATTGGGTTTCGCTTTATGACGCGTCACACACAGCACGGTTTTTACAGATTGAAGGTTTGCAGCAAACCCGCTTCAGGAAAGTCTATCGGCACCATTTTTCCCACAGTATCTGCTCACTTAGTGTATCTGTGTCATGTTTTGGTCACTCTCCCATTATTTCAAACTTTTCCCTTATTTTTCTATTTGTTACGGTGATCTGTGATCAGTGACTACAACTTGCTGAAAGCTCAGATGATGCTTGGCACTTCTTTAAATTTTATTTTATTTAAATTTAATTAATTAACATATACTCTATTATTAGCTTCAGAGGTAGAGGTCAGTGATTCATCGGATGTATATAATACTGGAGCTCATTCCGCCACGTGCCTCCTTCATGCCCATCCCCCAGTCACCCCATCCTCCCACCCCCCTCCCCTCCAGCAACCCTCAGTTTGTTTCCTATAAGTAAGAGTCTCTCGTGGTTTGTCTCCCTCTCTGGTTTCATCTTGTTTTATTTTCCCTCCCTTCCCCTATGATCCCCTGTTCTGTTTCTTAAATTCCACATGAGTGAGATTATATAATTGTCTTCCCGCTGATGACTTATTTTGCTCAGCAAAATACCCTCTAGCTCCATCCCCGTCATTGCAAATGGCAAGATTTCATTTTTTGATAGCTGAGTAGTATTCCATTGTACGTATACACCACATCGTCTTTATCCAGTCATCTGTCAGTGGGCATCTGGGCTCCTTCCATTACTTGGCTATTGTGGACATTGCTGCTATGAACATTGGGTAAGCATTTTTTAGCAATAAAGTGTGTGCATTTTCTAAACATGATGCTATGCACCCTCAGTGGATCACAGTGTAGTGTGAACACAGCTATTATAGGCACTAGAGAACCAAAAAAACTCATCTGACTCCCTTAATTATGATATTGGCTCTATTGCAGAGGTCTGGAATGGACCTGCAATATCTTGGAGATGGGCTTGTGTTTCTTTTCTTCTCTTGCTTTGGATTTCATCTGCTCTTGTTTTTCTAAAGTGGACTCTGACATCGTTGATTTCAGACTTTTCTTCTTTTCTAATAATACAGGAATTTAGTGCTATAAAATTTCCTGTAAACACTGCTTTAGATGCACCTTCTACCTTTTTTACGATGTTCAGTTAGCCACTGTATAGTACAGCATTAGTTCTTGATGTAGTGATCCATGAGTCATTAGTTGCATATAACACCTAGTGCTCATCACAACTCGTGCCCTCCTTAATACCCATCACCCTGTTACCCAATTCCCCCAACCCGCTCCCCTCTGAAACCCTCAGTTTGTTTCCTGAAGTCCATAGTATCTCATAGTTCATCTCCCCCTCTGGTTCCCCCCTCAGTTTTCCCTTCCTGTCCCTATGATCCTCTGTGCTAGTCCTTATATTCTACATAGGAGTGAAACCATATGATAATTTTCTTTCTCTGCTTGACTTATTTCACTTAGCATAATCCCCTCCAATTCCATCCATGTAAATGCAAATGGTGGGTATTCATCCTTTCTGATGGCTGAGTAATATTCCATTGTATATATGAACCACATCTTCTTTATCCATTCATCTGGTGAAGGACATCTCATCTCCTTCCACAGTTTGGCTATTGTGGACATTGTTGCTATGAACATTGGGGTGCAGGTGCCCCTTCTTTTCACTACATCTGTATCTTTGGGGTAAATGCCTAGTAGCACAATTGCTGGGTCATAGGGTAGCTCTATTTTTAATGTCTTGAGGAACTTCCATACTGTTTTCCAAAATGGCTGCACCAACTTGCATTCCCACCAACAGTGTAAGAGGGTTCCCTTTGCTCCACATCCTCGCCAACATTTGTTGTTTCCTGTTTTGTTAATTTTAGCCATTTTAACTGGTATAGGGTGGTATTTCATTGTGGTTTTGATATGAATTTCCCTGATGGCTAGTGATATTGACATTTTTTTCATGTGGCTGTTAGCCGTTTGTATGTCTTCTTTGGGAAAGTGTCTGTTCATGTCTTCTGCCCATTTTTTGACTGGATTATTTGTTTTTTGGGTGTTGAGTTTCATAAGTTCTTTATAGATCTTGGATACCAGCCCTTAATCTGTAATCTCATTTGCAAATATCCTCTCCCATTCCGTGGGCTGCCTCTTAGTTTTGTTGACTGTTTCCTTGGCTGTACAGAAGCTTTTTATCTTGATGAAGTCCCACAAGTTCATTTTTTCTTTTGTTTCTCTTGCCTTTGGAGATGTGTCATAAAAAAAGTTGCTGTGGCCAATGTCAAAGAGGTTGCAGCCTATGTTCTCCTCTAGGATTTTGATGGATTCCTGTCTCACATCGAGGTCTTTCATCCATTTAGAGTTTATCTTTGTGTATGGTGTGAGAGAGTGGTCAAGTTTCATTCTTTTGCATGTAGCTGTCCAATTTTCCCAGCACCATTTATTGAAGAGACTGTCTTTTTCCCATTGGATATTTTTTCCTGATTTGTCAAAGATTAGTTGACCATAGAGTTGAGGGTCCATTTCTGGGTTCTCGATTCTGTTCCATTGGTCTATGTGTCTATTTTTGTGCCAATACCATGCTGTCTTGGTGGTCACAGCTTTGTAGTATAGCTTGAAGTCAGGTAACATGATGCCCCCAGCTTTGTTTTTCTTTTTCAACATTCCCTTGGTGATTCAGGGTCCTTTCTGGTTCCATATAAATTTTAGGATAGTTTGTTCCAGCTCCTTGAAAAATGCCAGTGGTATTTTTTTTAACAATATTTTTTTATTATGTTGTGTTAGTCACCATACAGTACATCCTTAGTTTTTGATGTAGTGTTCCATGATTCATTATTTGCATATAACACCGAGTGGTCCATACAGTACGTGCCCTCCTTAATACCCATCACTGGCCTAGCCCAATCCCCCACCCCCCTCCCCTCTGAAGCCCTCAGTTTGTTTCCCAGAGGTATTTTAATAGGGATGGCATTGAAAGTGTAGATTGCTCTGGGCAACATAGACATTTTAACAATGTTTATTCTTCCAATCCATGAGCATGGAAGGTTTTTCCATCTTTTGGTGTCTTCCTCAATTTCTTTTATAAGTGTTCTGTAGTTTCTAGAGTATAGATCCTTTACCTCTTTAGTTAGGTTTATTCCTAGGTATCTTATGGGTTTTGGTGCTATTGTAAATAGATTTGATTCCTTAATTTTTCTTTCTTCAGTCTCATTGTTAGCATATAAAAAAGCAATGATTTCTGTGCATTGATTTTATATACTGCCACATTACTGAATTGCTTTATGAGTTCTAGTAATTTGAGGGTGGAATCTTTTGGGTTTTCCACGTCAAGTATCATGTCATCTGTGAAGAGAGAGAGTTTGACTTCTTTGCCTATTCAGATGCCTTTTATTTCTTTTGGTTGTCTGATTGCTGAGGCTAGGACTTCTAGTACTATGTTGAACAATAGTGGTGAGAGTGGGCATCCCTTCCGTGTTCCTGACCTTAAGGGAAAAGCTCTCAGCTTTTCCCCATTGAGAATGATATTCGCTGTGGGCTTTTCATAGATGGTTTTTGTGATATTGAGGAATATTCCCTCTATCCGTACACTCCGAAGCGTTTTAATCAGGAAAGGATGTATTTTGAAAAATGCTTTTTTTGCATCAATTGAGAGGATCATATGGTTCTTGTCTTTTCTTTTATTAATGTGCTCTACCACATTGATTGATTTGAGTGTTGAACCACCCTTAGATGTACCTCCTAATTCCTCTTTTGAATTCTTATCTGACCCATGGATTATCTGGGGGTTTTATTATCTAATTTCCAAATATTTGGAGATATTCTGAACATCTTTTTGTTACTGAGTTCTTGGTAAATTTCACTGTCATCAGAATATATACTTTTGAATATATACTTTTGTTCTGTTAATAGGGTGGCTTTGGGGTCCCCATCCCAGGAGATCCAGGAGAACCAGCCATGTGATTAAAGACCTGGAACTTTCAGTCCCCACACCCTACTACCTCTGGAGAGTAGAGAGGGGCTGGAGGCTGGATCAGTATTCAATAACTTAAATATTCACATAGAATATAATTTTTTATTACAGTATAAGTCATAGAAATAAGCTAATGGTAGCTTACATATATATTATCATGCAAGTCGCTGCAGTGACTGGGTTATACCCAAACCAACAAAGCTTTGCTGGCTGGTGTGTGGCATCCACACTGAGTGAATGCTGTCTTTGTTATAAACCCCTCCACAGAAGGAGCAACATATCTTTTTTCAAGGCACAGGATACATTTCAATCCATAACAACAATGTTGTGTTAAAATAGTTTAAATTAATGTATATATTTTGTAAAAACAAGACCAAAATGGAGTCACTTATGTCAAGAAGAAGACGGAGACGGTCAGTGTGTAAGGGAAGCAACCTAACCTTACAGGAATTTATAGCTGCTCTCAGAAATCAGCAATTCCTTGCTCCCCTACTCAGCCAGCTACCCTGATTCAAATAGGAAAGAAGAGCACTAGGCAACCAATCAGCTGGAAAAGCCAAATAACCTCCCCATTTACCCCATTAAAAACCCCTCAGTCTGTGAGCAACTCAGAACTCATTGCTCCCATAGCCCTGAGTTTCCAGGCTTATAGAACAAAGCTTTGCAATAAACTTATCTTTCTGCCTTATTTTATTCAATGTGCGAGGTTAGGTTTTTGACAATTTCAATAAAACTCTTATTTTAGTAGAGCATCCATTATCTTATTAAAACGTTCCTCATTTTATTAAAACATTGGCCACTCTAATCATACAAATTGGGCAGGTATTTTTCACAGAAAAATGGATTTTTCTCTCATGACAGCTACGGAAAAAGTACTGAAGGATTTGGTGCAAAGGAAGAGTCCAGCATCTGACCGTGGCAGGTGACCAGCCACCAGCAAGGCAGGAGCAGCTGAGAGCCAGATGCCATACTTTCAGGGGAGGACACCAGAGTCACCCAAGCACAGGTGAAGGACACCGCAAGTGTGCCCACTGCCCACAGTATACCTAGTTAGTGGCCCCAGAGGAAAACTCGGAGCATCGAGGAAAGCTAATGGCATCGATGGATGTCCATGTGGAGCGGCTGGTCTGCCACATGGAGGACAGAAGATAAATCACCAGTCCTCAGACTTCTGCTGCCCCACCGTGTAAGCGGAGGTGTGCCTGATGGCATGTCCAGCTGCATGCACCACCTCGTTAGCAACAAAGACCCACGACTGCTGCACACCAGAGCCCGAAACACGACCGAAGATACAGTCCGCTCCACCCAACCATACATTTGGGAGATGAAGGGGAAAGAAAGAATCCTGTGGCTCCAACCTGGACCAGCAGTGTAAGTGAAATCAGTGCATACATGTGGCATCCCATTTGTGGCGGCAGCTGGATGCTGGCCACTCTCCTCCAGACAATCACAACACATGGGAGCTTGCTCTGATAATTACCATGTTTCATAACAGCCACAGTTTGCTCTAAAGCCACTTGGTAAGTTCCAGGCATGGATGGCAGTTAGCCACGCGAGAGGTAACGAGAGGGCCCGGTGGTCACGCACGGGGCTCTGCCCTTGACTGTAGGGATGCGGCACGAGCCCCACCCAGGTTGCCCATGAGCTAAGGATCCTATCCTTACTTAAAATTGATACTAGTTTTTCCTTCCACTCCTTCTTTATTTTTATACAGCAGTAAAGATAAAAGCGTAATTCTCATCCAGACGCCTTCACCACCTCAGCTGTATGAATGCCCCCCACTCACAAGGTCTTGACTAGACCACAGTCACAACAACGGACAATTTGCATTTTGCTCGTTGGTCACTGTAGAAAAGTCCAAATTTTGCTTGTGTTATATATTTTAGGATTTTAATCTATAATGATCAAAATTCAAGTTATCTGTAGGTTGAACATGTGAAAATTAGGTTCCCTACGGCTTTTTTCCTCTCAAACAATATGATCTAGGAAGATCTGTGAATACATTCCCCACACTCATCATCAAACTGTTACTGTCTTGACCCCACCAGTTCCTGCGAGGAGGGTCTGTCACCTGTAATGCCATTACTACTGCTTAAAGCAAATACTGATATTTACAAAAGCCATCATGTATAGGAATATCATTAATAAGGACCTTTTTCATGGAAATCCTGTCAATATCGCACAGGGCAATAAGAGACTGAACACAGTGTGGCACCTGCCGGCTGGCAAAGTGGCAGATGAGGCCCTGTTGTGAAGGTGGCCTCTTGGCTGACCACTGACCGGGTGAAAGAGGACAATGGTGAGGGGCATTACTCAGGAGTGACCGGGGCAGGAAGCACAATGCCCTGTCTGCTCAGCGCCTCAATAGAGATGATGACAGGAAGGTCAGGGGGTTCCCCACGGGGAACTGAAGCTGGAAGCTGCCTCTACCACCTGAGACTCAGAAGGACAAACAGTGGGAAAGAAAACATGATGCCCACTGATGGGGGAATCCTTCCTTGATCAAAACTGCTGCCGTGATGTGCAGCGAACTCCCCTGGACGGGGAGCGGGTCATGGAAGTTCAATATAAATCGAACACTTAGGGTGACATGGAGGAGGCAAAAGCTGTGTTCTCTCATCACAAACAAAAGGAGTTCTGCAGTGTTGGCCAGCGTGTCGCGGGGTTCCTGCATGAGGTTGGGGGCTGCGGGAATTCTGCAGTGTTGATGAGCGTGTCGCGGGGTTCCTGCACGAGGTTGGGGGCTGCGGGAATTCTGAGTGTTGACTGGTATGTCCGCGGGGTTCCTGCACGAGGTTGGGGGCTGCGGGAATTCTGAGTGTTGATGACCATGTCCGTGGGGTTCCTGCATGAGGTTGGGGGCTGCGGGAATTCTGAGTGTTGACTGGCGTGTCCGCGGAGTTCCTGCACAAGGTGGGTTGACCCAGGCTCCGGCACCTCTGTCGTCACTGTGCAGGAATCACACGCTGGAAGTTTTCAGGCTCTCCTGCAGAAGGATCCACCCCAGTGTGTTGACCCTTCCACCAGTACAACTGCAGTTCTCTGCTGGGGATGGAGGGAAAGCCCTTCACAGCCAAAACTTCCTGGATAATGTTCCATGTGGCTGCCCTTGTATATTCAGTGAATCGGATGTTTTCCGCATTTCTTCCTATTTATTTTCTAAATTGAGAGATATCTACCTTTTTTTTAAGATTTATTGATTTATTTCAGAGAGAGAGTGCGAGCAATTGAGGGGAGGGGCAGAGGGAGAGGACGCTGAAGCAGAGTCCACACTGAGCATGGGGCCCAGTGGGGGGCTCGGTTCCATGACCCTGAGATCACGACCTGAGCCAAAACCAAGAGTCCGAAGCTCAACCAACTGAGCCACCCAGGCATCTGAGAGATTTCTACTTCTGTTTCATCGTATTAAAAACATTAATTATAAAAAACCTAGTTTCCTTTTTTCTACAATGTATCATATTAATTTTTCATATTAATTTTTATAATATTCTGAAATACTGGTAAAATGCTGAAGCTCAACACTTTATGACATCTCGCATTAAATGGAAATGGCACTTATTAATTTTTAACTGTTACTAGAATACAGTTTTGTTTAAGCTACTGAAATCACATTAAGACACATGAGAATTTATATATATGTTGTATTTAATAAACTAAAAATGGAACTAAAATTGCTAAGGTACCTAACAATTTAAATGTAACGAAGATTTTTGTTTTGGGGCCCCTGGGTGGCTACACCGGTTAAGCGGCCAGCTCTTGGTTTCAGCTCAGGCATGATCTCAGGGTCGTGGGATCGAGCCCCACGTTGGGCTCCACACTCAATGGGGAGTCGGCTTGAGGATTCTCTCTCTCCCTGCACCTCCCGTACCTCTCTCTCTGCCTCTCTCTCTATCTATCTATCTCTCAAATAAATAAATAAATAAATCTTTGGGGGGAAAAGATTTTAGTTTTCCCTGAAATTAGTTTTAAGTGGTTTGTCTTCTTTCACAACAGCAAGATGCTTTCCTAGTCACATTCACATCTCCACAGGGCATGCACGGTGACTGAAGAGTTACCTGGGGCTGGTGATGAACATGGGGCCCCCGTGCACCTGCACACATCTCCGGGGATGGGGTGATGTCCCGCCGGAGTCCACTCCAGGACAGCCACCTGGTCCTTTCCAAACTAAAGGCTGTCACCGGAGTTTGGGCTTGTGTTTACCCCCCCTTTTGCAACCACTACAAGCCAGGATCGGGGACAAGAAACAAAAGGTTTGGATTCACAAGATTAGAGAAAGCAGATGGAAGGCTGACTTGTCACACACGTTGGTGGCACGTGGGAGTCTTCACCGCACATCCCTCAATATGGAATTGTGTCTGCCGTTGCAGGAATCCACTTCTAGGGATTTCCTCGCAGTTGAGTCTAATACTCAATATGCAACAAGGATTCCTCTTTTCCTAATTTCAGCAATGATCACATTAGCTAACTGTTTAAAGTAGATTTCAGTAAAGCCACAAAACTAACGTCCTCAGCTGAACAAGGCAGCGTCACAGTAGAGGTATCAGGTGGCACCTATTAAAATGAGGATTGACAGAATTTTGGCTAAGGATAAAGTCTGAGTACCCTGAACTAGAAAAAGAAATCCACAAGTATAATTCCATTTTCTTTAATGTACTTATCTGGAACAAATATTCTCTACATTAGTGTTGAAATTCAAATGAAACACCTATTTTAAAAGACCTGGTTCTCTGTATATGCTATCTCCCTTATTAAACCAAAGGTCTTGAGGGAAATATTTACATTTTGCTTTTTTTTCTTCCCAAAATTGTCTAACATATTGTTGATGATAAATAAATATATGTATGAATAAGCAAAATAACAAATGAATGAAGAGACATTGGTTTCTTTAAAACATATTATATTAATATTGGTGCTCTTAGAAATTTTAAGATAAATCAAAATAAATAAGTTTCTTTCCTCATTAAAATAGTCATTAGAATGAAAGATTTTAAATCTGCTGTAACTAGGAATCCCAAGGAAATCAAAGGCTTTTTCAGCATTTGGCAATAATTCAAAATGTGTACAGCCAATTTATCTGTTAGTATTGTTTTTTATCTCAAACTTAAGTGTTCTGATGGCACAAATAAATGTTAAGTGTTTATTAAGTGAGTGGCAATAACACCTTTTCTACCATAAAATAAACAAATTGAAACAAAAATTTAAAATCACCTATAACCACACAGAACTAATTTCATCTTTTCCTTTTCAGTCTTTGCTCATGTATATACTGTTTTAAAAGTTGCTATTAGAGAATATGTGCCACTTTGTACTGTTTCTTTTTTTCTGAACATAGTTGTTACACTTGCTACATATTTATAATAATCTTTACAAGGAGTATAGTTCCACAATGTTTTAACCATACGTCATTATTGCGTATTTAGGTTGTTTCACTGTTTAAAATAACATTCCAGTTAATATTTTTGTACATGTGGGGATCGTTAAATTGGTCTTTTATAAAATTCACATAACATTAAATTAACCATGTTAACCATTTTAAAGTGTATAATTCAGTGGCTTTTAGTACACTCACATCGTACTACAACCATCATCACCATCTAATCACAGAACATTTTATTACCCCAAAGAGGAACCCCATATCCATTAAGCAGTCACACCTCATTTCCCTGTCTCCCAGACCCTCACTACCACTTATCTGCTTTTTGCCTCAAAGGGGTACCTTTTTAAGACATTTCTGTAAGTGGAACCATACAATATGTGCCTATTGTGTCTGGCTCCTTTCACTTAGCATAATGTTTTCAAGGTTCATCCCTGTTGTAACAGGTGTCAATACCTTGTTCCTTTTTGTGACCAAATAATATTCCATTGTGTGTATCTATCGTATATCACATTTTGTTTATCCACTCATCTGCTGATGAATATTTGGGTTGTTTCTTCCTTTTGTCTATTGTGAATAATGCTGCCACACACCCATGTGCACATGCACCCAAGGGGTGGAATTGCTGGATCATGTGGCTGCTCTGTGTTTAACTTGGTACAGTAATAGTAATAATAATAATAATAATAATAAAATCATGGATATGTATCATTATAAATTTACCCAATTTCATAGCATACACATAACAACATTTGTTGAAAAAAAACATCATTTTGTCTTTGCTCCTTTGTCAATGATCAGTTGACTGTATCTATGGGGGTCTGTCTCTGGGCTCTTACTGTTCTGTTGATATATTTGTCCTTTTCTTCACCAATAACACACTGTCTTGATTACTGTAGCTTTACAGTAAGTCTTGAAGTTGAGTTCTTTGTTCTTCTCTTTCAATATTGTGTTAGCTATTCTGGGTTTTTACCTCTCAATATAAAATTCAGAATCAGCTCATCAATATGCACAAAATAATTTTCTGGGATTTTAATTTGCGTTACTTGAATCTGTAAATCAATTTGAGCAAAGCTGACGACAATACTGACTTCCCTATCCATGAACATGGGACACTCCTCCATTAACGTAGTCCTTCCGTTCCATTCATGGGAGTTTTGTAGTTTTCCCTGTATGTGTCTTGTACATATTTGTTAGATTTACATCTAAGTATTTCATTTGTGGGGATACTAACATTAGTGATAATATATTCTTAATTTCAGATTCCTCTTGTTCATTGCAGGTATTTATGAAAGCAATTGACTTTTGTCATTAACTTTTGTGGATTAACTTTGTGTCTGCAGCCTTTCTGTGATCACTTATTAGTTCCAGGAGTTTTGTGTTGTTGATTCTCTCAGACTTTCTACACAGATCATCATGTCACCTGCAAACAAAGATAGTTTTATTTCTTACTTCCCAATCTGTATATCTTTTCTGTCCCTTTGTTCTTCTTTTTGTTTTTTTTTTATTTTTAATAATATTTTTTATTATGTTATGTTAGTCACCATACAGTACATCCCTGGTTTTTTATGTAAAGTTCCATGATTCATTAGTTGCGTATAATACCCAGTGTACCATGCAATACGTGCCCTCCTTAATACCCATCACCAGCCTATCCCATTCCTCCACCCCCCTCCCCTCTGAAGCCCTCAGTTTGTTTCTCATAGTCCATAGTCTCTCATGCTTCATTCCCCCTTCTGATTACCTCCCTTTCTTTATCCCTTTCTTCTCCTACCGATCTTCCTACTTCTTATGTTCCATAGATGAGTGAAACCATATAATTGTCTTTCTCTCCTTGACTTATTTCACTTAGCATTATCTCCTCCAGTGCTGTCCATGTTGCAGCAAATGTTGAGAAATTGTTCTTTTTGATAGCTGAGTAATATTCCATTGTATATATGGACCACATCTTCTTAATCCAGTCATCTGTTGAAGGGCATCTTGGTTCCTTCCACGATTTAGCTATTGTGGACAATGCTGCTATGAACATTGGGGTGCATATGGCCCTTCTCTTCACTACATCTGTATCTTTGGGGTAAATACCCGGTAGTGTTCTTCTTTTTAAAGATTGTTTGGTTATTCAGTGATCCCTGCAATTCCAAATTGTGCATTTTAGGATCAGACTTTTCATTTATGAAAAAAAAAAAAGGCCATTGGGATTTTGATAGGGATTGACTTGATTGCTTTTGAGAATGTTGTGACCTTTACAATATTAAGCCCTCCAATTCATGAGCATGAGATGTCTTTCCGTTTATTTAGTTCATTTACAATGTGTCTTTCAAAGATGTTTTGTGATTTTTGGTATATTGGTCTTGCATCTCCTTAGTTAAATTTATTCCTAAGTATTTTTTCTTTATTGGTGCTAAATAGAACTCTATTTATAATCTCATTTTTTGATTGTCCCTTGCATATGAGTAGAAATACAACTGATTTGTGTGTGCTGATCTTGTCTCCTGCAACTTAGGTGACTCATTTATTACCTCTAATAGCTTTTTTTATGGACTCTTTCTGAGTTTCTACAAGACTACGTAATCTATGAGCAAATACAGTTTTTCTTCTTATTTCCAGTGTGGGTGCCTCTGTCGTCTCCTTGTCTAACTTCCCTGCACAGTGCTGGAGAGAAGCAGTGAGAGTGGGCATCATTGTCTTAGTTTTGATCTGAGGAGTCGATTTCAGGCTTCACTATTGAGTGAGATGTTAGCTCTGGGGATTCATAGATACTCTCTAGTTGAGAAAGTTTCCTTTTCTAGTTATTGGGTGTTTTTATCATGAAGAAGTGTTGGATTTTGTCAAATGCTTTTTTTTGCATCAATTGAAATTATGTTTCCCCTTCATTCTATTAATATGATGTATTACACTGTTTGATTTTTGTATATTGAAACATCCTTGTATTCATGGGATAAATCCCATTTATTCATGGTGTTTAATCTTCTTAATATGCTTCTGGATTTGGGTTGCCGGGATTTTTGTGGAGGATTTTTGTATCTATATTCATAGGGGATACAAACCTGTAGTTTTCTTTTCCTATGATGTCTTTGTCTGACTTTGGTATCACAATAATACTGGCTTCGTGGAATGAGTTAGGTACTGTTCCCTTTTCTCCCATTTTTGGAAAAATTTGAGAATGATTAGTGTTCATTGCTTCTTTAAATGTTCGATGGAATTCAGCAGTGATGTCATCTGGTCCAGGGATTTTATTCACTGGGAGGTTTTTTTGTTATTGATTCAATCTCTTCATTTGTAGAGCTCTATTAAGACTTACTCTTTCTTACTAAGTCGCTTTTTGTACTATGTGTGTTTCTAGGTGTTTGTCTGTTTCATTTAGGTTACCTCTTTGCCACATTAAATTGCTCATAGTATCCTCTTATAATTGTTCTTATTTCTGTAAAGTCGGTAATCTCCTTACTTTCATTCCTGTTTTTAGTAATTATAGTTGTCTCTCTAATTTTTTTCTCGGTTAGTCTAACTAAAAGTTTGTCCATATGTTTATCCTTTTAAAGAAAAACTCCTGCTTTCATTGATTTTCTCTGTTACTTTTGAATCCACGACACATTTATCTCTGGGTTAATCTTTATTATTTCCTCCTTTCACTTGCTCTTTTGATTTGCTCTTCTTTTTCTAGTTCCTTCAGGTGGGAGGTGAGGTTGTTTATCTGGGATCTTCTCCTCTTGTGTAGGCATTCATAGCCAGGAGCGTCCTACTGAGCACTGCTTTCCTGAGTCCCAAATTCTTGCTACATTGTTTCCAATTTCACTCATCACAAAGTATTTTCTAAATTCCCTAGTGATTTCGTTATTGATTCATTGGTTGCTTAAGAGAGTGTTGCTTATAAGAACTAGAATGATCAGTAGGGGAAGAAAGGGATAAAGAAAGGGGGGGTAATCAGAAGGGGGAATGAAATATGAGAGACTATGGACTATGAGAAACAAACTGAGGGCTACAGAGGGGAGGGGGGTGGGGGAATGGGATAGACCGGTGATGGGTAGTAAGGAGGGCACATATTGCATGGTGCACTGGGTGTTATACACAACTAATGAATCATCGAGCCTTACATCGAAAACCGGGGATGTACTGTATGGTGACTAACATAATATAATAAAAAATCATTATTAATAAAAAAAAAAAAGAGAGTGTTGCTTAACTTCCACATATTTCTGAGCTTTCTAGATTTCCTTCAGTTATTGATTTTTCATTTTATTGCATTGTGGCTGGAGAAAATACTTGGTAGGATTTCAATCTTTTTAAATGTATTAAGACTCGTTTTATGGCTTAACATGTGGTCCTGCTACACCCATTATAATGATAAAACTGTCAATCCACTAAAACAATATAGCATTCCAAAGTAGTATGCACTTATACCACAGCTTCAAATTTATAAAGTAAAAGTTGAAAAAATTAAAAAGCATAAATAATTAAATCCACAATTTTCATGAGAGATTTTAACACAACATTCTCAGTGATGCCAGAAGGTATATGAATAGAGAAAATCGGAACAATGCGATAAGCCGCCTGACCTGACTGACACGAGGAGGAGTTTCCATCTGACTCTGTAGATATCTATTTCTTACAACCACAGGACTGGATGTGCAATGATTCTTCATAGACCAGGTTATAAGTTAGGTCACAACAAATTTCAAAGGACTGAAATCATCCAAAGAATGTTGTCTCATCACAATATGGTTAGCTTGGAAGATAATGATAGTAAGACAACTAGAACATTCCCATATGTTTGGAAATTAAGAAGTAGAGTCCTAAGTAGCCAATGGGTCAAAAAAGAAGTCATGATGGAAATGCAGCAAAGTTTGCAACAGTTTTAACTAAATGTAAAGAGTATCTTATGTATTAAAATGCACAGCATACAGTTAATTGATGTACAGGGAGATATTTGAAAGCTTGAACTCATATATTAGGAAAGAAGAGAAACTGAAAAATGATGTTGCTTTCAATTTATTCAAGGAATGCTTGTGTGCCTCAGTAAAGTTTCTAGTTTTCTAGACCCTACACACTTCTGATTGGGGTTTTCTCCTAGCACATCATGGTTCCCACAGCCAGCACAGTGATTAGGACAAGGATGATGAGGTGCTAGCCTGGGCTCAACAGTTTAGGGGTCATCAATAAGATTCAGTAATCCAGTAGGCGGTATTGTAGTGCAATCTTTTAAAGAAATAAAAACTAATGCAGATAATTGATGATGACGAAAACACCAACATTTTAGAGACCTGATCAAGAGCACTGGCCCTCCCTGTTGCTCCCAGCTTAGTTATGAGGCACAGCCCTGCTGAGCTTCTGGGAATTAATTTTTTTTTCTGTTTTATCTACCATTTGGCTTATCTGGGCAGGGTTTATTTTCAGGGAATATGTTGGGGAGAATGAACATTATTAGGGTTTTGATGTTGGAAGGCTGAGGAAGCTTGTCCTATGCTCTCAGAGAACTCTGGCTGAGGGACTGGCATCCCAAAACTCCTGTGATTGGAGACAGCTGGGACGGAGAACCCTTTGATCTGAAGACCACTGCAGAGTTGGCTGCCTGACACAGCAGGGCCTGCCCTACAGGATCTGCTACCGCGGGATCTCAGGCAGGTGCACCCGACAGGTACACTTAGCATCCGCAGGCTGGCTTCCAGAGAGCTTGAGGAATGCAGGGTTTGGTATTCTTGCTCAGTGATGATCCCAGCAGGGAGTCCTAGCCTCCGGACAGAAAGTGTCTCATGAGTGTCTCCAGCCCCATCCAGAGGACCGCCTCTCCCGTCGCTGGGCAAGGTGGCACCTAAGACCTGCCCAGTCAGAAGCGATGCCTCACCTAGTCGATTCAAAGACAGAACAGTGTCCCAGTAGACGTGGGTATTGGTGACTTTGGTGACCAGATGCTCTTGTGGGAACATTCTCCCTGTGGAGCTCCTAGCCAGGTGGCCTCAGTCTCCTCGTGCTGCTGGCTCACCAGAAATCATGCTTGGTACTGCGGGCAGGCTCTCAGGAACCCCAGGAGAGTTTCTCCAGAGGCCCTGGAAGAATCGACAGTCTTGTCTCTTTTAAGCTTCTGGATCACGGGAACATCACGGAACTGGTTTTCTCTCCCACCACTGATCTGCACACTCCTGTGATTCCTGGGGGCCAGCTCCGGCCACAGATGAAATTCGCTCCAAAAGAAACTCTGAGCTATTGGACTGAGTTAATGCCCATTGTCCCCCATCTTTCATTCAACGAAAACACTGTTGTCCCACTAGAGGCAGCCTAAAACATGTCATCAAATCAAACTTCCAAGATGGGGGTGAAGGAAACACTCCCTTGATCTCAGTCTCCAGCAAACCATGGTCTGAACTCTTTAAAAGCAGGATTTTGTTTTAATTGTCAACATAACATGAACAGGGAAGGAGGATCCTGCTGTCGATTTAGATAAACAAGCTCAGTGTCTGACATTCGCCACCCAGCCTTCAGAAGAGCCCCAGGCTGCGTAGCTACACAAGGACTCCAGCACGCTGATGCAGTTGTAAGAACCTCCTGAGCCAGCGAGTGCCCGGGGATATTGGTTATCTGGGAGAGATGGTTTGCTGGAGCAAGATGGCTTTGGAAGGTGGTGTAGACATAAAACTCATGCTTCCAAACTGAATGGACAGCCCGTTCACGCACCCCTCCAACCAGGTTTTGTCCTGCTCTGAACACTGTCTGGACACTTGGGGTCCAGATGAGGTAAACCGAGTCACATGACAGGCTCCTAGGTGGCTCAGTGCTTTTGACGGGGAGGAGCTCAAGTCCGCACGGGAAGCATGGCTGCCACGACGTGTTGGCAGTTCCAGAGGAAGAGTGCATAGCCTGTCATTCACCTGCTCTCTCCCGTCCTTCATTCATTCGGGGAACATGCTAGGATAGGGAGCTGTACAGAGGAAGACATTGCATTTGCCGTTCCCAAAGCCCCAACACAGGCAAGCGAGCAGGCAGCACGACAGAGACAGCTCCCACACTAGCTCCTCGGAGGTCGGAGTGAGGTTGCTGGAGGAAGGCATGGACGTTGGAAGACTGAAGGAGCTGGAAGCATCTAGATGGTGGGACTCCAGCAAAGCCATGGTCAGGGTGTGTCTGATAGTGCTGCTCACAGCCCCTAAGAAGACGCGAGGCTTACCTGCCAGACAGCGGGACCTGGCCTCACGACACCAGACTGGCCTCACTTTGCAGCTGAGAAACTGGAAATCCGAAAACAGGGGAGACGCACCCCAGGGAACCCGGCAGCTCCACTGCAGCCCGCAGCCCCCAGCCCTACCTGCACGCAGAGAGCACTCGCCTTGCGGGTCTGCGTTGACACATGGCCGTCATGGTGATGGGAGCTGTGCGGTGCAGGACGGAGACCACAGCCACACCTCCTCAGTGCACGATCACCTCAGGTGCACGAAGACACCAAGGCACCTGCCTCCCTGCATGCCGGAAACGGAACGGTCCCCACCGTTCCGGGCAAATCGGTTGGTCACCACAGGCACAGCAGCAGATCTCAGCCCGAGAAGCTTGCCAGGCTCTAGGAATAAAACCCGGGGTTCTTTCCATGTCCCCAGTTGTATGTCAGCTGTGTGGTTTATTTTAAGACCTCTTGGATCCGTTCAGATGCAGAATTTGCCCTCTTCTGTATTTCCAAAGGTAGAAGGAAGGCATTTATGGATTGAATGACAAATGGGTATTCTTTCCTTTCTCTCTTTTGGGTTCCTAAAGGTTCGTGACAGAAGCCAGTTCACTGGAGGAGCGTGCTCCCAGGGAGCCCCTGCTGTCAGCCGGCCAAATCCACAGACACCTGCAGCCACGCCCGGGACAGGAGGGAACATGAGGCCTTCGGATTAGCTCCTGTCCAAAACGCCGGGAAAGGAGACGTTACCACAGCAAGCACGCTGTTGATGTGTAAACCTCTCCTTAAACCTTAACCCTCTGCTGCTTTTCTGTATTACTGCTCTCCCGACAACCTACTCCGTGTATCCATCCGGTCTTAGTGACAAAGTATTTTAAGAAGACGTTTCCTTCTCACGCTAACGTCGCTGTGCCTTGGGAAGCGCAGTCTGGGCCCGACAGACACAAGACTCTAGTGCTTGGACAACACAAAGTTTGCTTCTCTCAATCACAGGGCAGAGTTGCTCCACGCAGTCATTTGTGCCCAGCTTCACGTGGTCTCGCCAGCGGTAATACGTGGCCTGAGTTGGTAGAGGATGGCTTCTTTCTTGGGCCAGGGCTGCCAACGGCATCGTCTCTCCACCCCCACACTGCAGGGCAGGTCTTGGACGGGTGGGTGCAAGGGGACCGGGAGCTGCAGTCTAGCTGGGTTCCCTGGAGGGAGAAACCTACTATGAGCACCAGCATCCCCCAGCACCACGCCCTATCCTAACCGCTGAAGGGGCGGGTGCCGAGCCTTCCTCTGGGTAGCTCAGTCCAAAGCTACACTGGGCCAAGTGCCAATACACATGGCAGAAACTTGGGAATGCCCTGCCTGGTCATTCCAGCCTCCCCTCCTTCCTCCAGTGAGAAGCTGGGGGAGACAGCATCTGAAGGGGAAACACCTGGTGTGATTTCTTCTATGGCCGTTTCTGGGGTTCCTCTGGTTGCAGGGTCCATGGCGCCTTCCCTGGCCCGCCCTTCTGGTTCTTGAGTGTGAGTTACCGTTCTTCCCAGCAGACTCCATGGGAGTGAAGTCTACAGAGCAAGTCTCCAGGGCCACGTCCTGGATGTGGGTGCCTGCAACGAGGCTTCCTGGTGCCTGTGGGATGTGGGTGCCTGCAGCGAGGCTTCCTGGTGCCTGTGGGACCTGCTTTTGGGTCCCATGTTGGAAACGGTGGCTGGATTCTGCCCTCTGGCCAAATCTCCTCTGACGGTAAGCTGTTGGCGAGCAGGCGCCCCGTCCCAGGCACACTCTTCATGGCGCAGCGTGGCCCGGAGCAAGTAAGCAGTTCATAGGTGTGGATGGCGTGGGCTCCCAGGGCAGTTCCCGGCGAGTGCATTACCGTGCTTCGCACCACTGCTGCTTCTTGGACATGTCAGGTCTCATCCATCCACTCCAACACTCTTCCGAAGGTGTCCGCAGCCGTGAAATTGTTCAATGGGCTCCTATTGTCCTTCTCACACCATTTGTCCCACGATTATATCCGATGACGCAACCCTCAAACCCTGAGGGGGTTAATTCTTAGCACGGCCCAGGGCTTTTCACGTGGGGCTCCGAGTCCTTTTCCAGCTTATCGTTTTTATGGCTGTTTTATTGAAATGTACAGACACAGTTCTAAGAAGGAAGTCTCAGTAAAACGAGTTGTAAGTAGGGAACTGACAATGGTTTTTGACCTTCAGGTGGTTCTCGCAAAATACTGTAGATTAGATTTGCCTTAAAAATGCTCATGGGCTTCAACATTGATGAAGAGGATGTTTCAGGAGGAGAGCCAAACCCAAAAGTGGGGCAAAGACCGTGTGGAGAACGTCAGAGGCAATAGGAGCGCCCACCCCCCAGCCACCCCCGGGAGAACGCGGAAGAGCTCCAGGCTTCCTCCAGGGAGACTTTTTTGTCCTCGGGAAACTTCATGAGATGCCTTGTGGTATCTGATAGGACAAGAAAAGGTTTTCTTTGGCTGTCCTTCCAGAATTCCCTGGAGATATTGTGCAGTTAATTACAAACCTAATTTTGAAAATTACACGATCTGGGCATCGCACACCCCCTTCGCCGGATGCTGACGTGGGCCGCATTCCTTGGCTGCTGTGGACAGGTGTTCAAGTCACAACTGAATCGCGTCTCCCTCCCTCCTGGTTGTAAAATCACATGGCTCCTGCCAAGCCACCTTTAACTATACCCTTCCTCTCAGCTCGTCCCAAATGAAGCACACCTAATGAATTGGTTTGCGGGGAGACGGGGTGAGTCACCAGCACCTGGGCACGGAGGACACTGCATCAGATAATCACTCCTCATTGCTTTCAGGTGCCAGAAGCCACCAAGAGGGAAGAGTCCCCGCTCGGAAGAAACACAGAAGCAGACAGAGTTGTCACCCACACACGATGGGCAGCGCCTACCCTTGGGGAGCCTGATGTGAAATCAGATAACGCCTATCCTCGGGTGGGGGCGGCAGGAGGGGGCGTTTTCCTCAACCAGAGTTCAAACCAAGATGGCTCAGGGAGATACTGATTATGTCTGTACGCCTAAAACCAGTGACTGTCATGTTTCATGTTTCATTCCCCCCCTTTCTTTATCCCTTTCTTCCCCTACCGATCATGAGAGACTATGGACTCGAAACAAACTGAGGGCTTCAGAGGGGAGGGGGGTGGGGGAATGAGATAGACCGGTGATGGGTAGTAAGGAGGGCACGTATTGCATGGTGCACTGGGTGTTATACGCAACTAATGAATCATCGAGCCTTACATCAGAAACCGGGGATGTACTGTATGGTGACTAACATAATATAATAAAAAATCATTAAAATAAAAAATAAAAAAATACATAAAAAATAAAAAATAAATAAAATAAAATAAAACGAGTGACTGGCTCTTCCAGACCGTAAGAACCTGGCCGTGTTTAAAACACCAACCCGTCCGGACCGAGCCACTGGTTAGCTCATCCGTCAGCCAGTGGAAACGGGGAAGTGGCTGGAGAAGACGGCGCAAACATGGGGCCACCAACGCACCTGGAGAAACATAATATTGAGGAAAATACTCAAAACAGCTGTTTGGGATCGGACACGGAGTGTAGAGTTGGCCCTGGGCAGCGTGGGTTCGACCTGCCCGGGGCGGGTTGTTTTCCATAAATACCAGACGGGACTGTAAATGTATTTTCTCTTCCCTATGATTTTCTGAGTCACATTGTTTCCCTAGCTGACTTTGCTGTGAGAACACAGCCTGTGATACATAAAGCACAGAAAATATGTGACGACTGACTGTCCGTGGTCTGGGAAGGCTTCCAGGCAACAGCAAGCCGTTTGTAGTTACCTTTTGAGGGATTTAAAAGTTACAGGTGGACTTTTGACTGCATGGGGGGTCAGTGCCTCCAACCCCCACATTTTTCAGGGGTCAAATATAATTGTGTTCTTAATATTTTCCAACTTCAATGCGGCAAAAGGGGATGCTTTTGACATAGTTGTTTTAAGGCTAGTAAACCTCAGTGTCCCTATGTGATGTTCCTAACCCGTGTGGGAACATAGCTGTCATCAAGGCAAGAGAAACGGGAGGGGATTTAAGTACAACAAAGATATTTGCTTTCCAGGGCACTTTATACTCTCCAAAAATGAGAATCATTTCTTCTCTCTTTGGTCAGAAAGCCTAGAGAAAACTTCTGACCAGCCTCTTGGTGGGCGCTCCTGGTCCATGTACTTCAGCCCTCCTTCCCCAATGACCCCCAGCATCATTACACTTTCCCCATGGGGTCGGTGTTGTGATTGGCCAAGGAGAGGACCCACTTGCTGACCCGTGCTGTAAGTCCCTGGTCAGCGCCATGGACATGTGGCCCTCATCACACAAGGCCATGCATAGAAAGGCCTCGCTCTTGGTTTAATGTTTTGCTATAGCCATCTTGAAATTCTTAACTAGCTTTTTTTAAATTGTATTTATTTATTTTTGAAAGAGAGAGAGAGCACACAAGCAGAAGCGGGGGGGTGGCGGTTAAGGAGGAGCAGAGGGAGAAGTCGACTCCCCGCCAAGCAGGAAGCCCAACACCCGGCTCGATCCCAAGACCCCAGGATCATGACATGAGCTGAAAGCAGACACTTAACCCGCTGAGCCACCCGTGCCCCAGTTCTTAACCAACTTTGAACAAGGAGTCTCAAGTTCTCGATTTTCACTCAGCGCTACAAATTCCATCGCTGGTCTTATGTGAGGCTAGGTGCGTCTCACCCGGGTCCAGGAAACAGCCACACACTGTTCATTTCCAGCGCCACAAAGGGCCCGCTCTGAGCCCGCACAACCACAGGAGCTCCCCGCGGTTAGACCAAGATGGCGCCCTGCCCATGCGCACCAGCTAGTGAAGTAGACGGAGAGCCCGGCTCGGTGACCCCAAGGACTCCATCACTTTTTGAAGGATCCTGAGTTACCTCGAAGTCACATGAACTCTCCCTTTGATCTTAATCGTACCCACACAGTATTTTGAGGGAAATATAAGGACATCATGAGCAACAATAACAGACACGTCTTCAGTATGTCTCTGCCCTGAGCTTTCGATCTCGTCGATAACGCAATCCCATTACATGGTGGGAATTCAGATCCCCTTCGATGGCCAAAGCTCATGATTTATCTAACTACTTCATCAAATGGACATTTGCAGATCGCCTTTGTTTTGATTTTTATAGGAAAAAAAATCACAACTGTCTTTATTCATGGAATCAGGGTCATCTAGCTCACGGAACAGAAACATAAGGGAGAAAAGAAGCTTCACCTCGATTTACCCAAAGGACTTTACGCTCAGTATGGCAACCAACTGCTCTTCCTTTGCGTTTCCGAAAGATCGGGAGGAAACGGATTAAACTGCAAATACGAAGAGGAGTTTCCTGCCAACGAGGCTGTTGAGCATTACAATGCTGTACCCACGGGACGGTGTGGAATTTCCTCCTGCGAAGATCTGCCGCGGTCCAGACGGAGCCAATGGTCCCCAAGCCACGTCTTCCAGATGTGCGTCGTGTGGGGTTAGACTCACCCTGGTTGCCAATGACATCAGCGCTCCTGGCACCGCAGCCCGCCGCCAGAGACCAGTGAGAAGAATGCTCAGAGGAGCGGAACTGGGAAACTCTGTTCTGGAGCCTTCCTTTTTTTTTTTTTTTTTTTAATGTTTTTTTATTACATTATGTTAGTCACCATACAGTACATCCCTGGTTTCTGATGCAAGGTTCAGTGATTCATTAGTTGCGTATAACACCCGGTGCACCATGCAATACGTGCCCTCTTACTACCCATCACCGGTCTATCCCATTCCCCCACCCCCTCCCCTCTGAAGCTTCCTTCTCACCCAGGGAGCCACATGCCCAGCACTGGGGTCTCGTCCGCTCTGGTTTACAAGCCTCCTCTCACTCAGCCTCCTCTGGCTCTAGGACAGCAGAGTGGCGAGTGCTTCACTTTCTCGGGGTCCAGCACACCAGCGGAAGATATGGGAATCCAGGACAGGAATCCGGTACGAGCCACATGTGTATTAGTAAGTTATCCACGGCCACATTGCAAAGAAATAAAAAGAAACAGGTGAAAGTGATTTTAATGACGTATTTTATTTAACCCAGTATATCCAAGATACTGTCATTTCAAAGTGTAATCAATGCTGAACGATTATTAATGAGGGGCTTTGCGTTCTTTGTTTGCACTGAGTCTGATGTCATGGAGCTCCTCCGTGGGGCGTGTCTCAGGTCCGTGAGGTGGCACCTTCAGTGTTCGGCAGCGGTGCGTGGCCGAGAGCTAACTCTCCACAAAGACGAAATGCCCTCGTGTGATCTCATTTCTAGTATAAAATTGATATTTACATGATCTGAAAAAAACCTTCCAATTAATAGATTTATTTCCTTCTGGGATTTTTTTCCTTTGAGTTTATTGAATTTTTTAAATAATTTTTTATTATGTTATGTTAGTCACCATACAGTACATCCCTAGTTTTTGATGTAAAGTTCCATGATTCATTAGTTGCGTATAACACCCAGTGCACCATGCAATACGTGCCCTCCTTACTACCCATCACCGGTCTATCCCATTCCCCCAGCCCCCTCCCCTCTGAAGCCCTCAGTTTGTTTCTCAGAGTTCATAGTCTCTCATGGTTCGTCTCCCCCTCTGTTTCCCGCCCCCTTCATTCTTCCCTTCCTTCTCCTACCGATCTCCCTGCTATTTCTTATGTTCCATAAATGAGTGAAACCATATGATAATTGTCTTTCTCTGCTTGACTTATTTCACTTAGCATAATCCCCCAGTCCGTCCATGTTGCCGCAAGTGTTGGGTAATCGCTCTTTCTGATGGCTGAGTAATATTCCATTGTATATATGGACCACATCTTCTTAATCCAGTCATCTGTTGAAGGGCATCTCGGCTCCTTTCACAATTTAGCTATTGATAAAGGTAAAAGTATGTGTTGGGGGAGGGGGACTTAGCAACTTTTCTGATTTGGAGATTACCGGACGCAGTGAGAAGAGCCACCTCAGGTCCCGGAAGCAGAGCCCGGGGTGAGGATGCTTGCACAAGCAGCATCCAGGGGAGACACTGCAGGGAAGGGAGGGAGGGGAGCGGGATGGGGCACGGGGGTAAAGCTGAGCAAGCCGGGGGCCCCGGCTGCACAGAGCTCCACCCTGATCCTGAGGAGGCCCTGCGGCCCAGGAGGGCTGGTTAGACACGGATCGCTGGGCCCCACCCTAGAGCGTCCGATTCGGTAGGTCTGGGTGGGGCTGAGAATCTGCATCTCCAGCAAGCTTCCAGATGCTGCCTCGATACTGATGCCATAGGTCGGGTTCGCTTTGAAAACCAGCTCTAGTCTGGAGCATTAATAGCATCCTGGAGCAGAGCCCTCCTGGAGTCAAGGGTCAGGTCTGTGCACCTGGCCAAGCAGTCACTGACTGTGTGTGGCGATGCGTGGCTCCCGGGCAAGGCGGCTCCTGGCAGCTCCGAGGAAATCGTACTTTCTATTGAAGGAGACCTCTGCACTGTCAGCAGGGCACCCCCTGCCCAGGGGACCGGGCGCCTCAGGCAGGGGAAAGGACCTGGACGGGACACCAGGCCACCTCTGACACCAGCCGCTCCATCGGCGGGGGCCGCCAAGGGGCTGTGCTGATACTGCTCACATTAACTGACAGGTTTCACCTGCCTCTTCTTTGCTCCGGGATTGCTTAGCTCGGGTTGGCTGCCTGCACCCCATCAGAGAGCATAGCACGGAAACAAAATGCCCGGCTGCCTAGTGCTTCCAAATACCAAATACCGCATGTGCAGGGGACCGAGTGCTAGGAAGCACCCACCACGCACACATGTGTGGGACTTCAAGGGTGCTCACAGGCTCCCCGGAGCCCTCCACGGTCCCAGCAGGGAATCTGGGGGACACTGGGCTGCTGAGGACAATGTTCAGGGCTCTGGTCCCCACCCGGGACGAAGGGAAACCAGGGGCTCCGGGGGGTCTGGTGTAGCTGAGGGAGGGAGGCACACAAGAGCCTGGTGCCCACAGCCATCCTGAAAAGCCGGGCTTCCCTTCTGCGACCTGTCAGAGGGGTTCGGAGCCGCCATCTCGACAGCACCAGAAGTGGGAGACTCAGCCAGCTTGGGATTCTCCGGGTAAGTCCCGACTGACTGGGAGGAGAGCTGTTCAGATCGAAACCTGCCCGGGTCTGCCATGAGCCGCCTGGCCTGCCCTCCCGCTGCAGTGCTGGGCACATTCTCATGTTCTGCCAGGATTATTTTAAGAGAAAATTAATAACAGGTTTTCAAATTAGATCACCTAAGACACAAGCGATAACAACCAGTAATCTTGTAAAATGAAGATATAGACAATGCCTCCTTTCTGAGTTGTGGGAAATTTCTCCAAAGGGCACCATCAGCCCATCAGCCCACTTTATCTTGGCGGATTTCTCAGGCTAAACTGAAGCCTATTAAAGAGGGCGAGGACAGCCATAATCCATGACTAAACAGAAAATATTCTTCGCAACAATTTTAAGTGAAAATGAAGTAAACTAACTTGACCTTTGCAAACAAGAGATGCTGTGGACAAGTAGGGGCACGGAGAGGGGTGATAGGGAATGCGAGGGCCCCGAGTCATGTGGCACCAGGAAACATGGCCTCGGGCAATGTGGTACCAGGTGACACGGTACCAGGTGATGTGGCACCAGGTGACATAGTACCAGGTGGCGTGGCCCCCCAGGGATGTGGCACCAGGTGACGTGGCCCCCAGGTGACGTGGCCCCAGGTGATGTGGCCCCAGGTGACGTGGCATTAGCTGAAGTGGCACGAAGCAGTGTGGCCTTAATTGTTGAGCACCTCCTTGAGCAGGCTGTCACCTTACCTGGATCCGACCAAGCCTGTGGTTTTCAAACGCCCATAGAGCTTTTGTTTATGGAGTTTTATCTATCTCTTCGGCTATTAAAGTTAAAACTGAGAAAAAATTACATATGCATGTTAGCCGTTAAAAAGGAATTATAATAAATCTGCACATCGTAATGTAGGGTCCCTGCTGCACCTTCTGTGTTTCTTTTTTTAACCACCTAAAAATGTGAAAACTGTCCTTCACTAGAGGGTCACAGTGAACAAGACCACGGCCCAGTCATGCATTCGCCGTGGCCACGCCATCCAGCCGCGGGTTCCATGGGACTGCTGCGCACGAGAGGTACGCATAGAAATACACGCTAGAGTTCGAGGAATGAGCACCAAGGGCTGTGAGATTCCTCGCAACGTTGTGTGTATCAGGTACATGGTGAAACAGTAATATTTGGGTTGTTCCAGGTTAGATAAAATACCTATTAAAATCAGTGTCCTCTGCGCGTTTTTCCTTTTCTCACTGTGAGCCCTAGAAAGTGTAAAATTCCGCACGTGGCTCGCGTTCATTTCTATGAGGCAGGGCTCCTCTGGACCGCAGTTGTAGTGCACCAACCGTCCTGCGTGTCCCTAAGAAAAGTCTGCATTCTCAAGAACGCAAGCCTAGGAACAAAAGGACAAAACACACCACTTGGAAAGACTGGAAAAAATAACCTCTATCCCTGTACCCCAATTACACAAATTTATTTGTCAAGAACCAAAATATTTCCCAAGTTTACAAGGCAAAATTCTTAAAAACTAAATATGTTTCATTTTAAAAAGAAGGAAAGAAAGAAAGAAAGAAAGAAAGAAAGAAAGAAAGAAAGAAAGAAAGAAAGGAAGGAAGGGAGAGAGAGAGAGAGAGAGAGGAAGGAAGGAAGGAAGGAAGGAAGGAAGGAAGGAAGGAAGGAAGGAAGGAAGGAAGGAAGGAAGAAAGGGAAAGGAAAATAGCTCTCCCAACGCACGGGCGGCTGTCGGGGGCACGTTTCCGTGGCTGAGTGCCGCTCTGGGTGTGCATTGATGGAGGAGGATATGAGGTCGCTCGTGGCCAGCAGAGAAATGATTTTAATTCCACGGCATGTTCGAGCAAATTGCCAAAATGTAGCGTTGGTTTTCCTGTGTTACCAATTAGTAACCTGGCAGGATGACGGAGTTAGGCTCCGAGAACACCACGGACAAGGGCTCTGTGTCTTTGGAGGGAGGAGCCGTTCAGGGAACTTGGTTGTAAAACCAATTCCCCCCTGCCATTTTCCAGGTGGTTCTGCGGTGCACCACCCCCAGGAAATAGCCCTGCCCGAGCACAGCTTACATTTAGTGAGGGCACAGACAACAGGTGACGGACATCTAGAAGGACAGGACTGTCTTAGTGATCGGTGCCACAAAGAACTGGGAAGAAATGCAGGGGAGTGCTGCGGGGGGCGGGGGGCCTGGGGGACAGGGGCCAACTGAGCCGATCTGGGCAACAGGACGGAGCATGCAGATGGCCAGGCAGCTGTCCTTGGTGGAGGGACAGCACGGAATGGCAGGGGGGGNAGGTGGAGACAGGGTGGGATGGAGGCGGGGAGGCGGGAAGCCTGCAGCCATCCTTCCTGGACGTGGATGGCCCTGACCCCCCGGCCTAACTCCACACTCCCGTGCCACATGTGGATTGGGTGTGCTGTCGGGATTGGAAGGGCCAATGCGTTAGCTCCAAGCAGCGGCCTGGCTGTGGCCGCGCACCGAGGGCAGGAGGGCAGACAAGGTGTGGACGCCACCTGCTGAGCTGCCCCATGAAGACCTGCGTGGGTCCTCTCCCCGTCCACATCCCTGCGAGGGTCCAGCAGAGGGTCCAGCGAGTGGCCGGCCAAAGACAGACAGAAGGCCGCTCCAGGCACAGCCGTGTGGAAGAGCTTCACCCGACTATTTACCGGACCTCTGAGCCAGCACGTGTGTCTGCTGTAGCACGCGCGCCCCGTCCCGACAGAGCCCGCCGTTTTCAAGCACTGAGGAGGGACACGTGCGGGACGTGTGCAGCAGAGCAAGGCTGGGGAGGACTGTGGGAGAGGGGCCAGAGCGAGCCAGGACGGCCACAGTGAGATCTGGGGCAAGCAGGTGAGCTGACTCGTGCTCTAAGTGAACAATGTTAGCTGCTGAGCCAAGCCCAGACGGCAGGGTGAGGGTGTCTGTAGCTCTCGGAGGCGTTAACAGAAGTTGTTAACCTTCCTGGGCTCAGGGGTGTAAGTAAGGGAAATCAAGTCACAAACTTAACCGCAGGAATGTAACAGGAAACCGGTGTCCTCGATGGCCCCAGATCATACCCTTTGGCCCTAAAATGCTAATGAGGTTCTAGGATGCCCATGACCAGGACCTTGTGCCCTTGAGACCCAGGGAAGTGTGCAGACCATGAGTGTGTGGGAGGGTCTGGCTTCTTGCTCACCGAGAACCACGGATCGATGTGTCTGCCGGGGGCTCTGCACTCACCCTCTGCCACGACCTCCTTCAAGGCCACACTGTCCCCTTCTCATGACCTTCCAGATGGTCTGTACAAGTCTCCCCACGCAAGTCTCATTTTCCCAAATATGGCAATGCCACGGTGCTCACACATGGCCGCCACACCTGCCTTCCCACGCAGAAAGATCTCTAGAACCCGTACCACCTCCCCCATCTCCCGGCTGCTGCCACAGGACAGACGGGTGCCCCCGAGCTCAGTGCCGGACAGACGGGCGCCCCCGTGCTCAGTGCCAGACAGATGAATGCCCCCGTGCTCAGTGCCGGACAGACGGGTGCCCCCGTGCTCGGTACTGGGACACGGTGGGGAGACGGTGGGGTCCATGGGCCAGGTTCTCATTAAAGTTCACGCTCCACAAACTGGAGTTTCTTCCTACACCTTAAGGTGAGCAGTGTGAACACATGGCGGGGGGGGGGCGTGTGACACTCCCCACAGCGGAGACTGCCGACAGGTGCTCCGACTCTCGTCATTCACAATGCTGTGTCCCTGTGACGTCAGTGGGATCCGTGAGTTAGAGACTGTATCCCTGACCCTGGGACGCACAGGGGACACTCTGAGAGCCTCCCATCCGGTCAGTACAAAACTTTGTTTTGTGAACGTCGGTGTCGGGACACCTGGTTAACATTTCACAGACGTGGACCTCACAGCCCACAGCCCGAACCCCAGGCCTGAACGAGGCGATCCTAGCACACGTGCTCCCCGTGGGCCACTCCCAGTCCTCTTGTGCTCGGGAACGCCAGCCAGCACTTCTGCACACGTTTAGTGGACATTTTAAGCAGCAACATCACCAATGAGAAAGAACAAAAATGTGGAAAACGTGTTTCTAAGCAGACCAAGGAAGGACACCTGCTACAGTGGGGTGCCCGGGCCTGGAGCTCCCTGCCGGACACAGAGACAGACGTCATTAGTGTCAGTGAAAATCCACGAAGACAGATGAGAAAGCCAGGCTAAAGCCAGGATCCCGGGGGCCCTAAACTCAAAAGGCAGGTGGGGCCTGGGGAGAGGAGCTGTCCCACCTGTCAGGTGATGGGGAGAGAGGCACTGGGTCATTGGGGCTCAGAGCTGACTGTATGCAGGGGTTTCAGCAGGTGTTGGGCAGAATCTGGGAAGACCTGGAAATGAGAACCAGAGGCCGGGGCCAGCGGGCAGCTCGAGGGGGAGGCGTGTGTTGCTCACGCAGCCGCCACCAGAGCTCTGCCGTCTTCGGCCTGAGTGGGCTTCCTTCTCCAAATGCCACTGTTGCTTTTCCTGAGAATAGAGCCCTTGCAACAGCCAGCCGTTCCCAGCCCCAAACTCTCCCTCCACCTGCTCCCCGTCCCCCAGGCTGGCTGGCTCTACCCTGCTGGAACCCACTGGGTTGGGCCCCATCCTTCCTCCCTGTCCCTGGGTCCCTGAGGCTCTCTGTGACCTCGGGGCTGAGCAGTCTTATCTTCACACCCCTGAGCTTGAGAAGGGACGGGCTCGCCAGCTCCCAGAGCCTGTTGGTCACAGGACGGCTGGTCACGATGAGTGTGACTGGGAACAGAGGAATCAAGGCACTGTTGCCCATCTCCCACCATCCCTACCACCACTCACGATTTGGAGTTTTAGCGTGTGAATAAGCCTACGTATCATCCTGGGAATAGACAAACACAAAACATCTGATACATTTAATCAATGGTTTTAGATTCTGTGATTGAAAAGGCCTTGAGAAGCTTCTTTTGTGTTAAAACAGAGAAGCAGGGAGTCACGTGTCTCAGGCAGGTGCTGGGCATTCTTCACGTATTCCACGCGTCCTCAGGACTCACCTGTGATCTTGTCTAACAACGCACTGCCCCTTAGGTAAACGCGCCTTGAACTTACTCCAGAGACCCCGAGTAGGACGGTAACATCTTCCTGTTAGGGAATCATGCCTGACGAGCCTGGTGCCGGCTGGCGTGTTGCAGTCCCGTTTTGAAGGTGTGTGTTAATATGAAGTGACCCGTCACCGACGTCTGGAGTCAGATGCTGAGCATGGGAAATAAGGAAATCCCTCCAAAACAAGAGTTCCTGACCCTACCCTGAGCCACGAGTTCCTCAGGCTCTTCTAAGCATCTTACAGGTAATCCTATTCTGGGTTCCTTTTCCAGAAGTGATTAGTAATCGTAAAGGGACCAGTGGTAGCGTAATTAGATCGCACGGCGTGCTGAGGCTGTTACAGTAACAGACCTCTGATCTACTGAGGGAAATGCAGGTGGAGCTCTGGGGACAATCGGCATTCAGAGGACTGATTCCCTTCGTGGCACGGACCTCAGGAGGACCAATCCATGATCGGAACGGACCCTGGAGAAAGGGACCACATGGGGGGGGGGGGCTGTTCCTCAAAACTTAACCACGTGAAATGTTTCACAAAAATGGGAGTTCCCCATTCAAACAGTGACAACAAGCAGTTTCCCCAGGGACGGCCTAAAAGCAATGAGGCCACCTGAGAAACATTTGGGGTCCTGATTAGAGAGCAGTTTAGGGTTTGCAAATTACAAAGTGATGACCCAGGTTAAATCTTGTACCAAAAAAACTCATCACAGCAGAAACTGCTCTTAAGTAAGGACACTTGAAACCTGACATTTCCCAGAAAAATCAGAACTGTACCATAAAAAAGGGTCTCTGGACACGTGCGTTTGTGGTCCCTGTGCCTGCAGCGCAGGAGAGAAGGCACCTGGCCACGCCTGTCCTCCCGGAGGACTCCTCGCGTGCGCAGGAAAGCCCTCCCGCGTGCAGACAGAGGCCCTTTAAGGAAAAGTGTGCAGTAATGTCTTTTCTCTAGGATCCTGATAACCGCAGATGTCTATAAAGGAATCGCGCAGATCCCAAAGTGATGGTGGGGGAGGGATGGTGGGCCGCTGGGGAGGGGGAGGGGCTGCTCCGACTTCCGTCGTTTCTTTGTTCTGGCTTGGAGCCCCCTGGACTCCTTGAGGGCCTCTGGTAGCTGGCGAGGGAGGGGAGGGGTGCGGGGGAGGGAACGGCAGGTGGGGGGCGGGGCGAGTCTGTTTGAACTGCCGGTCCGGGAGGGTGCAGGCCCCTGCTGTGGAGCAGGGAGCAGCTGGAACTGGCGATGACAGACGAGAGGCAGGAGCGCCCAGACCTGCGATCTCGGCCCCCGCCTCGGGCAGCACCCAGGTGCCGGCGGTGCGCGAAGCAGGACAAGCAAAGACAGCCTCCAGAGACGGCCTCTGGAAAATCCCCAGAAACCCTGCGCGGATGGCGGGGCTTGTTTTGCTGAGCGTGAACAAAAGGCCCCAGACCTGCCAGCATTCCCGTCAGAAGCGCCCCAAGCGGGCTCTGCGGAGACGCAGCTCCAGCCCAGCCTTCGGGGCCGGGAGGGGGCTCCCCCGACTTGAAAGAGAGCCCTAATGATCGGGTCCATCGCACGCGCATCTTGAGGAAGGTTTGCCGAGCTAAGAGGCCGGCTTTTCAAAGAATCCCGAGTAATTAGCCGTGGCTCTTCGTCTTCACGCCTTAAAGCCCATACTGTTGACAGCGTGTGCGGCGAGTGTTCGCTCTTCCTCCAGCGTGGTCCGTGTTGTGCAAAAGCAAACCCTGTTAGCTGCCCCTCTGTCTGTGCAGTGACCGTCCCGGGGCTCGGAGCCTGCTGCATGCCGGAAGCCTGCTCTGCTCGTTGGGACTGTCACACGGGCCGAGCCGGGTCCAGACTGCCTATCCGAGCCTGACGGATGGGACAATGAAGAGCCAGTCACCTGGGGGGCTAGGAACAAAGCCCGTCGATGTGTCCAGAGAGGCGCCCCGGCCTCGACATGGCCGTCATGTCATCAAACTCACAGAGAAAGACAGACGTCGCCCTCAGTGTGGGGTCTGAGCCAACCAGAAGGGGCCTCTCTCACCTGGAGACACACGGGCAGCGTTGGCTCTGCTCCCCACCCGTGCTGGTCGGGCTCAACTGCTGAGAGATGTGCATTCAGTGTTGGCAGGATTTAGTGCAAGGCTCTGGCTTTCAGGACCGGGGTCTGGCAAGGCAAGCATGACATCCCTGGACAGGCCGTCAGGAAGGACACTGCCCTTCACAGGAAGGATTTCTGCTTGCTCTGTTCTGAAAGCCCTTCAACTGATTTGATCAGGCCCACCCAGATTATCCAGGATAATCTCCTTTATTCAGTCATTTAACTATGGAGTTGAGTTCCGTCTACACAGTATCTTGGCTGCAAGACCTGGATGAGTGTTTGAGTGAACAACTAGGACGTGGCCTCCAGGCCGACAGAACACTGACCGTCACCCCATCCCACTGTCGGGATCTATGCGTGAACAGCAGGAAACTCTGGATGAGGAAAGCACTCCGCCCCCTTCATCAAATTAGCAACAAAACCAACGCTCCGTCTGCTTCCTTCGCCTCAGAGTCAGGGTCTACCTAGGCTCTACCTGCCAACACCTGGGACAGGTGAGCGCAGGTGGCAGTGAGGTGAGGTTCGTGATGCTGTCCAGACCGTGCAGTGTGGAGCCACGAGACGACAGCCCACGTTGCTGTGGGAAAGTGAGAGCTTCTTCTCGCCCAGCGTCCACGCACCCTACAGACACAGCGTCACATACGTTTTGTTCATTGACCACCAAATACAGACGCCAAGCTCCTGTCATGAGTGAAATCTCTCCCATTTCTCCCACGCACACGGCAGACCCCGCTTCCCCAACAATGGGCATTGTGCGCTCAAGGAAGCCTGCGGACCCAGGACATGGTTTCTCCAGAGCAGCGAGGGCAGCAAGCCCGGCAGGGCCTGTCTCCACCCTCCAAGAACCACGGCTGAACCGGCAACCCGTTCGTTCAGAAGATGCCGGAGCCCTCCAGCAACCTCCCTGTCCGTGCTGCTTGTTGTCTCTCTCTTGGTTTCCGCCCAGGTCTGCGAGGAGGCCGGCATGGGCAAGGGCCGCACGGCCTCATGTCCTCCCCTCACGAGGGCGCCGTGTTCCCACGAGGAGGTTCCAGGGCTGCCACGGGAGGCAGTAGCAGGTGACTTCCACGTTGTGCAAGACCTCCTTACAGGCATGTCCGTGCACAGCGGCCCGGGGCTGCACAATCCTGGCCAAATCACCCCGCGTCGGCCCCTCGAGGACGCACACTTGCTCCCCTGAAAGTAGGAGTAATAACCCAACATGCAATCTCCCCCTAACAAACAGACGAGGCGATGTCACCAAGCGCCCGTGGAGCACCTGCCGCGTGGCACATACTCAGTGGCATTTAGGGGTCAGGAGGAGAGTGTGCACCCGTCCTTTACCCCTGGTCACTGTGGGAGGCTCAACACTGTGGCCCCGCCCAGCACTTTACAATTACACGTCACCGTGTTTAACTCTCTGATGCAAAAATAACACTTGTCCTGATGTCCACACACAGGGCTGCCGCTCTGGGAGGTCCCCACGCACGCAGGGGCTTCAGCTCCCGGCGCAGAGCCTGCCGGCCCTCCCCTGTGCCAGCCTGAGCCGGGACGCCCCTCCCCGCCTGCTCGGCAGCCCCTCATCCATGCCAAGTCTTCTCATTCCCACCTGCCTTCCTCCCACAGACGCAGCCGCCTCTGAGGAAAAGCTTGCTTGTGAATGTTAACGCACGTTCTATCTCCCCCTCCAGAGAGTAATGCACACGGGGCAGGAACATGTCCCCTGGTGCAGAGCAGGCCTGAAGGCCAGACCCACTGCAGAGGAAATGTCCAGGTGCACGCAGCACGAACAGCTCTCGAAGGGCCTGGCGGTCTGGCGACGGCCGGGGACCCCTCCGGGGCAGAGTGGAGACACAAAGCCACGAGCTCCTGGGGGGTGACAGGGACTTGTGCCTGTGGCCGGCGGGGACACGGACCGGCCTCCGGGACTCCGTCATTCCTGGCTTTCTCGATGAGGCCGACTACGTGTGCCAGAAAGACAGCGCCGATGGAAAAGGCAGGGGCTGCCTGTGGCGCTCGGGGGACTCGGCGGTGGCGGGGGGGGGGGGGGGG